>NW_011501299.1:13810-48011 GCF_000495115.2 Populus euphratica | reverse complement strand
ATACTTAGATTTAAGATAATTTTTTAAAGGATAAAGATTTTAATATAAGAGTATATCCAGGTTTAAATCATAGTTTTTAGATCTGTTATTGTCTAAAGTCTAAATTTTAAGTTTTTACAAGATTACTAGATTATTGAGTTTTTTTTTAAATTAAAATGATATTGTTTTAATAAAAAAAATAAGCAAAAGTCAATGAATTATAACCAAGTTTTTGACAGGTTTTTATCAGGTTAATTAAATCGGGAGTCAATATATTGAATCAGTCGAGTTATATTAATTTTTTTTTATTTTTTCTTTAACTTGGCTCGATTCCAATCTCGAACGACCCGATCTTGAGTTAACTTTTAAGTTGGGTCATATTTTTAAATTATAGTGTACATAGCTTCTTTATTTTTTTTTACATTGACCTTTTTTTAGCATTCTAAAACTTATTTGATTTGAATTTTTTTTTCATGAGCAGAGAATTTAAATATGCTTGATATTGGTGGTTTTTTCCCTTTAATATTTGAGGGCAGGAATTTCTGTTTCTTTGATATTTTGAGGAATCGTTGTGGAGAATAATTTTAGTAATTGAATTCTCGAGTTGTGAAGCACAGAAAGCCGTGTCATAGAAGCAAAGAGATGACTACAAAAGCCCACAGATATCCAGTGTCGACTGTCATGCGAGGCAGAGATGGAATCTTTATATATATATACATATATATAAAGATAATTTTGAAATTTCATTATAAATGGACAGAGCATACTTCTCAGCCTGGTGTTTATTCACCATATTTATTTTTGTATTAAAAATATTTGAATTTGAATTTTTTTAATTTTTTTTTATATTTTTAGATCATTTAGATGTCAATATTAAAAATAAATTTTTAAAACTAAAAAAATTATTTTATTAAACTTTCTAACAAAAACTACTTTAAAAAATAACAACTATCATAATACTAAATAAACTCATTAAGTCAACTTATAAAATAACATTTCTTTGTTTATTTAAAATAAGATGATTAGTTTAGATAAATTAGAAAAAACTAAAATTACATCGTTATATATACACACATGCGCACATATATATATATATATATGTACATGTATATGTATATAGAAAGATAATATATGTATATGTATATAGAAAGATAATATGGTTGGGTTTTATTAGATTTTACTAAATTAAATTGAATTTAATTAGATTAATCTTTAAACCAATTCAGAATTAAAGTAATAATTATCACAATATTAGATGGAATATTAGATGGATTGATTAAGTCAACTTATAAAATAATATTGCTGTACTTATTTAAAATAAAATGATTTTTTTAAAACAAATAAAATTAAACTAGAATTACATTATTTTCTATGTAAAAAAAATCAAAGATGACTTTGTTGGGTTTTACTTAAATTTTATCCATCAACTTAGATTTTATTAGATTAATTTTATTAGATTAATATTTCAATTGGTTCAAAGTTAAACTTAGTAAATTATAAATTAAAATTGATAAAGTTTACATGTGCATTAAATTTAGGGTTCATAATAGTAGTTAAGGTAAATATAAACTGACTCGAACAATTTCATTAATAAATAAATAAAAAATCTTATCCGATTGGTTCATTAGACCATGTCATAAACAACATCACTAGAATTCCATTGGCTTAGTTATGGCTTCTCGAAGCAGCTTTATTCTGCACAAGCGATGCTGAACAGATTCATGAAAGGAGCTCAAAACTATGGTTCAATGGTTACCAGTTTTCATATCTGATAAAACCTGGGATGATATTGTTATGTGCTTCTAATTTAGGTGGGTCGGATACCTGTAACCAGTAGCAGTCCATTTGGGCCACTAATTTGTACATATTCTCCTCATCTGGGCTTGGACCTATCACTAATTGAAATCCAGTTGGTACATTTATTTATTATAAATGAGAGGCCTGAGATCTTACGGGAAGGGTGACTTTACTGCCAATTGAACTACACATTGACTTTATATATATATATATAATAATTAAGTAAATTAAAGTCATTAAATCTTGAAAATTATATCAGTTTGCTGTGCACTTTTTGCTTAATCGCTCATGCCTCTTAGACAAATAGTGTTCGTAACCATATTAAAATAAAATAAAAACAAAGACATTGAAAATATAAAACAAACATTGAGCGTAACACAAAATAATTCTGTCTCGATCTCTATCTCTTCTATTATGTAGTAATAACCTGGGTTTAAGCAAACAATTTCTGGTCTGTACAAATTTCCAAGTCTGAATTCAAGCCAAGTGGTCTCATGGAAGGCTTTTTTATAAATTATTTACAAATTTCATATAATTAATTTCTTCACACCAACTCCTACAAACCAAAGGCTTGTAATTAAAGATGCAAGGCATATATATTTCTTATAAATTTTCAAGTGCATGGATTCAGTAAAGCATGGTCTCTTGGGAATCACACCAGGGCAGTGAAGTGCTTCTGTATATAGTCATCAACCTCCTCCTGATCTGGGCTGTTATTGGGGGCAGGACATGCTAGCTTCGCATGGAGATGGAAGTGGAGATTGCTTGGTGGTGGTGGTGGTGGTGGTGGTGAACAGAGGGTGACAGTCTCAAAACCCTCGCCTGGTTAGGTCACAACGGGCGCATCATATTTGCTGAAAAGCTTGTAGGAAGAGAGGAGCAAGAGAGCTGCATAGAAGATTACTGCAACGAATGTAATGACCGTGGATATCAAGGCCTTGTGACAAAATCCACCAAACGACACACAAGTTGCGCTCCAAGCGATGGATGTGTCTCCCTTGTCTGCCAAGTATAACACCTCCGTCGATACTGTTCCGGCAGCCAGAATCACATACGTAAACACCTAGATAGGTTCCTCCAAAAACAGATTGATTAATATATATATATATATATATATTATATGAAATTAAGGGTGTGAATTAATTCGATGGGATTGAGAATTACCTGGTCGAGTAAGAAAAAAGTCCATGCTTGAGGCGTTGTCCATGGTCTAGGCATGGCTACAATGACAGCTGAAAGAAGGGAATAACCAGCACAGATGCCATTGGCATTCACCAAATACCTATATCATAAAAATGGATGTGATTAAAAACAAGTTAGCATGAAATATTGTGAAGAACAATCATGCTTCATAAAAGGAACTGAATTAAGAAGTTGTTTTTCCGACTAATTGAATGTACTTGGCATAATTATTCCTACTTAAACTGGTGACCAGCTGATTTAAAGCTTGGCATAAGCTGGGTTTTTCTAACCATTTACACATTGATTTAGTCGAACATTAGTCTATCCAAACCTAAATGAGACATGCAGGGTCAACTTTAAGGAATTTTTAAAATTTTTATTTAAAACAATATCATTTTTTTTTTTAATCCAGTGACTGAAGGGAGGGCGGGCCCTTGTAAGAACAGAATTAAGTATTATTTAAATGATACAGTTTTTTACTGTGCAGGTTTCATTATTTATTTTTTATATATTATAGTGGAAGAGTTATGTAAAATTTTATATTTCTTCTACTGTTAAGTCTCTTTTTACATATTAATTATTTTTTTAATTATACATTTAATTTTTATTTATTTATAATTTTTTAATTTTTTATATGGATAAACTTTATTTTAAAAAATAAAAAAAATTCATATAATATTTCTAATATTATATTACAAAAATTATTTTTAATTAACAAATTTAGTAAATACAACTGTATAAACATCTTATTTTTCAACATTAAATATATTGATTTAACTCTATTTCTTCATTTCTTAAATTTTTATTTTTAAATATTGTTAATAATTATTTAATTACATATAAAATTAAATAATTAGTTAATAATTATTTATTTATAAATACACATTGTGTTTAATTTATTCAATTACATATAAAATTCTAAAAACATACAAGTATATATTTTTTTATATAAAAAATAAAAATATCTAATATGTGGATTGCGGGTAACATAACTAGCGCTCGCTATTTGGCACTCCTGCTACCTGCTAGTTTAGCTGCTTAATTACCTAAAGCTTTAGTTGCTTAGCTGATCCCTAAAAGTAAACCTAGCACACCCCTATTGCCCGCCTCCTGCAGACGACTGAGAAATTCTTCTTGGAGAAACTTTGGATTTATGAGATTTAATTGTATAATCCACTCATTTAATACAATAAGTATGATCTTAAATTAAATATTCTTAAAATTAGCATTATGCTTACCTCAATATTACAAGAAACAAACCCTCCAATTATTATTTAAAAAAAAAAAACTTGCAATCAAACACACAGAACATGGGTGTAAAAAGCACTAAAAATGGGTGCATGAAAATACATAAAATATGAAGTACCTGAAAGCTCCGAGATCTGAATAAGAAAGTGATCCATAGTCATTAGTTTGAGTATTCTTAAGCATGACAACAAGTGCTGAAACACTCAAAGCCACAGGCACCAAACGCAACATAGACTCAGCAGTGCGCATGGTGCTTTTCACATCTTCATTCTCGTCTCTTGGCCCCATCATTGCCATTGGAGGATCTCCTTCTTCGTCCCTCTTCCCCATCATCCCTCCTTCTCTCTCATTGTTTTCTCAAGTTTGGTATTCTGCAAAAAGCAGTGATGAACAAGACGTGAAGCTACTCGTAAAAAGGGGGCGATCATTTAAGAACGTTAGGTGAGGTGGGTGACAAGTATTCAATGTCATCACCATCAAGGCAGGCCACATATAGCTAAGTGCATGGATAGCTCTGCTCCTCTATCTTCACACGTACCAACGTACCAAAGGTCATGTATATCCAACGATTTATTCTCTATATTTTATTTATTTATATTGTATTATCAATTATTTTTTAAAATTAATGATGATGTATGTATATTTTAATTAGTTTTTAAAATTTTAAAATTACTAATTATATAATTTTTAATAACCTTAAAATTTATAAATTTTAAAAAATAAATTCAGAATCTGATTGCTATCTCATTTATGTATTTTAACATGTAAATACAATTGTTTTTATCTTCAAGTAATAAATTGTGTAGTTGTACACATTAAAAATTAAATTTATTTTTAAGTTTTTTTTAATTATTTTATAGGAAAATAAATTGCCAACCTTAGAAAATGAAAGTTTAGTGTACACAAGGGAAAAAAAAATAGAAACTTCATTTTTAGGCAAATATTGCTTGGTGATCAACGGTTGACCCTTTCTTTGAGAACTTTACTAGACTCTCCAAAGGTCAAATAGATGAAGCATAGTTATTGTTTGCCGAAGATCGCCGTTCGGCTTCGGTTGCCACCTACTACCTTGTTGAATTTCTTTCTCTTCGGGCAGCATATGGTCGTGGCCTTTAGGATGTGGTTCGGTCGGGTCCTGTATAAAAAGCTCTGTGCCTATAGAATTTACAAGATTGGTAGCCGGTGTGGCTAATTTTATTTTTTAACCTGAAAAAAATTATTATTTTTTAAAAAAGTAAGAGAATTTTGATTAGTTTTAATAATAATAATAATAATAATAAATTATTAAAAAAATTATTTAAAATAAAATTAGATTAGATTCGTGATTTTAATATGAAATTAAAATAATTTAATAAAAAAATAATATAAAAAAAATTTTAAAGTCTAACCCAGTAACCTATATTATACCATGGGTTAAAGTAAATATTTTTTTGAAAAGAAAAAAAATCAAATAGTATTAACACATAGAAAAAAGAAGAAAATTTTAACGATAAGATAAGCTAATGATAGTTTTATATAACAAAGTAGTGTGGGTGCATGCTTGAACGTTATTATTAGCTAGAGTTTGGCAGCCTGTATAAAAGTATATACTTGCACAAAATCTTTTAGTAAATTATAGAAAATCATGTTATTTTATTTCTAATTGTTCATGCACCTTTAGCTATTTATTTAGATTTATTATCCTAGCCTAACAATGATTCTATTTGCTCGAAAATAGCTATTAAGGATAAACATGATCTAATCTAAGGTAGCTTTAACATATTACCACACAAAACCCAAGTCAGAACTACTCGGAGACCTTTTTCTTCGAGGTTGAGTTGCTGACTTCAAGGCGGTCTCTGCCACATATAAAGGCTCTCAAATCTGTGTTGTTCTTCTCCTTTTCCGTGTAGTATACTTCCTCTTTCATCCCCTCCGGTTGCTGCATGGAAAACGCCTCTTCTAGCTGCCCAATGTTGTGCTTCTGATAGCAGAAAGAGAGGTTTTACAGCAGATTTGCCATCTTCCTCTGCAGAGCGCGTGGTTGGGATGACGTGGGAAGAACTAAGCTGGAGAACGATATTACTAAATATTCATGCAAACATTATATTTTGGATAATGTTTCATGGATTGAAAAGGAATCCAGAACATTATGTTTGCAATAGTAAGAGCATTCAATTGAGGCTTAGATTATCTTGGGACCTTTTTTAAGCAATCCCAGTCCCAACAAGCGAGTTCAGATTCTAACACAAACAGGTCACAACCAACTGCTTGTAAACAATTCTTTTGGAATAGAAGCTATACTAGGCAGAAAAACAGAAACCAGGGTACCAGAAACTAGCAAGCATGTATATAGAAGCACATATCCTTTCATATATCTACTGATCAAGCCCAAATTTCTTTCTGAGCTCCACCATGAAGATGCAGATCTTCTGCGGATCTGCAAGAGATTTGGATATACTCTCCTTCTGCATGCACCTCTTACACCAAGCAATCAACTTGGGGTACTCCTCCTCTATGCTAAAGTTGCCAAATGTCTCGTATCCATGAAACCAGCATCAGAAAGGGATAAGTGCAACATCCACATAACCGAGTTTGTCACCTTCAAAATAAGGCTTGTCTCCTAGCTCCCTTTCCAACAACTTAAGGGACTCAATGAAATCAATATTGGCTGCCTCCTTCTCTTCTCCTTTTTCCGTCCACGTCTTCCTTCCAGAACGGTACACCTACAGAGTAATATCCCACAATTCTCAAGTGAATTAATCAGCTAATTTGATGATTGACTACAGAGCACAAAAATTTACACCGATTCCTTTTCGGCAGCAGAAAGCATACGCAGGGTAGGATGCAGATTAGACACATACCTTCTTGTCAGCAAAATCAGCCCAAAACCTGGATTGAGCTCTCTTGTAAGGATGAGGAGACAGCAAAGGAGACTCTGGTTATTCCACACCTCATCAACATCCTCAACAGCAATAAGGCACACTCATAGATTGGTTTACCATTGTGAATGAGAACTGAGACCTTCTTGTAAACTGGGTTAATTTGAAGAAGTAAAGGACTCTCGTTCCTCAAGTCCTGTTCAGCATACTCATAATTGACACGCTTCTCTTCTAATGCTATTCTCACTCATGCCGAAAGGGCTTGCCCATGTATCCAACAGTGTTACAGCCATCAACAGGTTGAGGACAAAGAACTTGTCACTAGTAAATTTCTTTCTTCTCTATTTACTAGAGAGTTTAGGAGAAGGGTACTGTACAAAGTACAAATCTTGAAGCTGATTTTCCTTGTTCATCAATATCAAGTCCTCAACTATATTAAAGATGTCAGGATTTCGGGAAGATAAATCTGATTTTCTTTGTTCATCAGTATCAAGTCTTCAACTACATTAGCCCATCTAGCCCATGTACATGTTCCTAGATTATCCTTCCGAGCCCAATCCTCTGTGAGTTGGTTCGGGACTTTCACATCGGAACTCCACGGCCCTACAACTAGTGCTGTAGGTGCCAGGGCAACCCCATGTACTCGGAATAAAAAATAAAAAATCTATATACAAAGAATTGCTACTTGACACTAAACACACATTTAACTTTTCTTTTTAAAAATAATAAGCGAACCAACCAATACATTTTTCACTTTTAATTTTCTAAACTAGATATACCGTTAGCCCCCTTTTTTCTTCATTTTCCTTCAATTTCCCAGGCCCCATTTCTCTGCATTTTCTTCGTCTTCTTCTTCCCTCAACTACGAAATTCAACCACAACATTGACAGCGGCCTCCTCAGGCTCAATCAAACCCGGTAACTTTTCTTGCCCAATTAATATATTTACTAAATTTAATTTTCTACATAGAAAAAAGATTAACATTTATGATTATTCATGTATGAATGATTTCCACCCAATAAAAGATGATTGAGGATGACTAGTTTAAGGTTCTTTTCATTTTGCTTCTTTTATTTTTATGTAGTTTTATGTAGAATTTCATTTTTGTGAGATATTTCATAACACGGAGATATTCGGCTGAACATATGTAATAAAAGAAATTGCTTGAAATGCTACGACATTGCACTTAAAACAAACAATTATGAGGCATTTCCCTGTCCTTACACTGAACAATAATAAGGGATTGACAAACTGGTTTTCCATTGGGGATGAGAACAGGAATGTTCTTGTAAACTGGATTCATCTGAAGAAGCAAGGTACTCTTGTTCCTCAAGTCCTCTGGGTACTCTTGTTCCTCAAGTCCTCTTCACTGTTCTCATACTTGACATACTTCTCTGCTAACGCTATTTGACTCTCATGCCATTATGGCTTATCCAGAAATTAAATAGTGTCACCTCATGTGCCATTGTTTGAATAAGAAAGTATCACAAGATCACTAATATTCCCTTCTTCCATTCTAAAGTCTTCTAATAGCAGAAAGCGGGATTTTATAGCAGATTTGCTATCTTCCTCTGCAGAGTGTATGTGGTCGTGATAAATTATGGAAAAAGATAAACTAGAGGGTAAATGATGATATTAATAAAAGCTTATATTTTGGATAGTGTTTTATAGTATGAAAAGAAATTTCGAACATTATGTAGGTAAAACTAAAAGCATTTGAATGGCTTTTATTGAAGCTTGAAATATTCTTGAACGAGAACATATGCCCAAAAAATTAAGTTCAGATTCTAACAAAAACAGGTCACAACTACGTGTCCACGATATTATTTCCAGATAGAAGCTTGTAGGCTTACACTAAGCAGAAAAACAGAAACCAAACAAGCTTGCCTGTGGATGCACATCCTTCCATCTATTCAAACCCTAACTTCTTTCTCAGCTCCACCAAAAAACCATAGACTTCTTGTGGATCTGCAAGAGATCTGGATACACTCTCGTTCTGCAAGCACCTCTTACACCAAGCAATTAACTTGGGACACTCAGCCTCTATGCTAAAGTTACCAAATGTCTCATAGCCATGAAACCAGCTATAGAAAGGAACAAGTGCAATATCCACATAGCCGAGGTTGTCACCTTCAAAATAAGGCTTGTCTCCTAGCTCTCCTTCCAACAACTTGAGGGACTCAATTAAATCATTCTTGCCTGCCTCCAGCTCTTGTCCTTTCTTTGTCCATGTCTTCCTCCCAGGAAAATACACCTACAGATTCATATCCAACCATTTAAAATTGAATAACAAATAAACCTTGTAATCAAAATTACACAACCAAGAAGTTAAAGGGGAATTTTTCAATTGGAAAATCCCCAATTTAGCTCTCTTTGTTTGTGTAATTTCTGCAAACTAGACCCTGTTTAAAGCATTTCATCAAATTTATCATACATTTGTCGTATTTCCTCCAATCAACCCAACTGGACTAATCATAAAAATATACTCTCCATATAGGTGAAATTCTTTACAGTTGACTAAATGTGGCGAAAATAAGGTAAAAATCCACATAATTTTTACAAGTTTGTATGCCAGATCGAAGCAAAATGGTTGGCCTTTTCAACAACAAATAATTTCGGAGTCTACGAGGTAAAAGCAGATACCAAAACTAAGAATAGAAAGCAAAGACAGACACACACATACCTTGTTGTCAACAAAATCAGCCCACAACCTGGATTGAGCTCTCTGGTATGGATCAGAGGGCAGCAAAGGAGACTTGTTATTCCACACCTCATCAATATACTGAACAGCAATAAGAGACTCACAGATTGGTTTCCCATTGTGAATAAGAACTGGGACCTTCTTGTAAACTGGGTTCATTTGAAGAAGCATGGGACCCTTGTTCCTCAAATCTTGCTCACTGTACTCATACTTCACACCCTTCTCTTCTAATGCTATCCTCACTCTCATGCCAAATGGGCTTACCCTTGTATCCAACAGTGTTACAGCCATTGTTGAAGTGGCAAAAACTTCTTCAACTAAGTGAATGAACGAAATTCTTCAACTATGTCATCCAATCCACTTCTCAGTTGGGTCTAAATAAGAAATTCTCAATTGGATCCTCCATCTACTGGGCAGTTCTCAATTGGTCCCTTTTCTCAAATTTGTCTTTATTAATCTAAATCATAAATTTTGATAGTGGGTTAATTTGGTAATGTTTTATAGATGAGGGATTCAATTGAAAATGTATTTTGTTTAGAAACTCAATTGATACTCATGTGATAGTTGGGGGACAGAATTAATTTAGATACACCAGATAATCTATAACCTTTTCCATACAAATTCTCGAATCAATACGATAACTGTGCTTTTTAAGAAAACTATTGTACACTCTCAGCACAAATCCAACCCAAGTCACTTTGTTATTGATGAAAATAAAAGTATAGGTGTTTAAATAAAATCTCACATGTTATTTTATACAATTTAAAAAATTTTAAAAATGCTAGGATTTTAAGGAAAATTAATGTTTTATTAGTTATTTTTATTTTTCCTATTTTGTTTTTAAAATTAAAAATCATACTCAATAATTTTACTTTTCATAATTTGTTTAGAATTTTTATTATTTTCCTTTTATTTTTAGTTTTTGTGTTTTATTTACATTGGTTTTTGAATTTATTTAAAAAATTGTAAACTATTTAAAGAGGTATATTAGTTGGTATAGTGAATTATTGAGAAATAAAAAATTTAAATTATAATTTTAGGTGTAATGGTACTATTCAAAAAAAAATTCTATTGATTATACTTATTTTTTTTTATGTTGTTTTCATATACTTATTGTTTTTTATGTTGTTTTCATATATTTTTCACTAGTATCAAAACTTAATAATTTCTAATAGTTAGTTAGTGTATGATATTGAATAATATAATTAAAAGATATCATAAAATATAAAAATACTTATATGAAAGTAGATGGAAAGATTTGTCATTGAAAAATAAATATTCAAGAGTTGATGATAAAAAACATTAATAAAAATTATAAAATTAACTCGTTAACCAGTAATAATAAAATTATATAGGCAAGTTGAAAATTATCTTATTAATTAGTACAGATATTGAAAAAAAAATCTGAAAAATTAGAAGAATAATGGCTACTAATTCATAGTTAAATAAGAGAATCTATTTTTAAAGGCATGAGTTGATACGATAACTTCTTAATTGAGATAAATATTATAAAAACTTTGATAATTTTATTTATAATGAAAATGAGGTAGATGTGAATTAATACTCTTTATCAATTTATAATACATATTTTGTTGTTAATTATATTGATAATAATAGCATAAATAATGACAATGATAATGTCATCAATAATATTTTCATTAATAAATTAAGTGTATAATAAGTTAAAAATTGAGTGCAAATAAAATATAAAAGATACTTAATTAGCTTGTATTGTATCAAAGTTATGCTAATTAGCTTGATTACATGTTTGCTATTATTGAAAAAGTAATTTTGTTCAATGGTTATATTGATATAATACATGTTGATAAATAAAGTTTGAGATTTGTAATTAATTACTCTAAATTGTTAATTGATTTTTTTATGTAGAATTTATTAACATGAAGCAACTAGAGTTGATATCTAAAATTATAAATTCAAGAGTTGATTTTTCTTTTAACATAGAAAAACCGATGCATGAGGTTTTATTTTTTCTGAGTTGTTTTTATTTTTTTTAATTATTTTATAAAATTAATTATCATATTTAATAATTTTATTTTTTTAGTCTATTTAGAATTTTTGTTGTTTTTTTATTGATTTTTTTTAGTTTGTTTAGGTTAATTTTCATGTTTATTTAAGGAGATATAGACTTCTTGAAAAGACATGTTACTTGATGTGGTAAATTAATAAAAAAACAAAATTTTAAATTAAAAATGATTCTATTCAATAATATTATATTATTTGTATTTATTGTTCTTATTGTATTATTTTTTCTATATCAATGAGTCATTTTCTAATGGCTCAACAAATGATTTTCATATTTATTTAAGGATTTTTTTTTTTTTGTGTACAAAGACAAAAACATAAAAAAGGTAAGAGAATAGTGACAAACCTTGTCATTTACCCTCAAAAACTAATGCATGGAGCCTCCATCAATCTTGATGGAATGGCTTCTGGTTGCCATTGCTGAATTTCTTTTTCTCCGAGCTGTATATGGTTGTCTCCTTCAGGATGTGGTTAGGCTAGGTGCTGTATAAAAATCTTTGTGCCTACTGAATTTAAGGACCTGGTCCCTTCAGTGTGTAAGAAATTTCCCATTATGCACAAAAATAAATAAATATTAATAATAATAATTTTAGAGTCTTAATTATTAAGTTTAATAACTTAAATTCTCACCCACACGATATTATTTTCTACCATGAATAAACATGGAGATAAAACACATCCCAAGCCAGGCACACATCGAAGTACTCTCAGAGTACAAACATATCACAGGCGCAACCAAGTGCTAGCCTAGACATAAATCACACAAAACAAAACACAGTACATAACACAGGCGCAGCCAAGTGCCAGCCTTGTCTATGGATGCTCGCTACTCAAGCCCAAGCATCTTCCTCAGCATCACAACAAAATCATAGACTTTATGTGGATCTTTAAGAGACTTGGAGACGCTCTCTTTCTGCAGGCACCTCTTACAGTAAGTAATCAGCTTCGGACAGTCAGCCTCTATATTGAAGTTGCCGATGGTTTCATAGGCATAAAACCAACAATAGAAAGGAAGTAGTGCAACATCAACGAAGCCGAGGGTCTCGCCCCCAAAGTAAGGCTTGTCTCCAAGCTCTCCTTCCAAGAGCTTGAGGCTGTCAATGAAATCCTTCTTGGCTACCTCCTGATCTTCTCCTTTTGTTGTCCATATCTTCCTCCCAAAGTCATACATCTACAGATTCATATCACACCATTGTAAAACAAATTAGTGACTTTGGAATCACAAGGGTCAACGGTTGGACCAGTACATGCAATTTCTGTCTAGCCAATCACTGTTTCAGAGGGCAGAAATTCAAAGACAGCTAACGTAGCAACAAATTAAGATGGTGTGTAACGTCTTATTTACTTTGCTGCGTTGAAAGTGACTAATAATTAAGTAATAGATGGAAGGCTCATCATGGCATTTTTTTTAACCAAGGGAAGTTCACCAATAGGAAAACCTCAATAATGTCATCAATCGATGATATATTTTTGGATACTTGAAGGTGACTGCCCACCAATATAACAAAAGCATCATCACCTAAGCCCAAAATCTTATCTTTAATCCAATATTTTTATTGAAGGTTGTTGGACCCAACCAATCAGGTAATCCTTGTACAGAAACATCGTGCCAAAGTACTCTTCTTTAATTCTCATGAACTCACAAGAATGACAGTAATGATGAGAAACCTTAATGGCTAATTTGTTAAATAAAAAAGAATTGGTGGCCAAGAACACTTGAAATGAACATCATACTACTTACCAAAAAAAAAGAAAAAGAAATGAATATCATACAGACTTTTCCACCATTCCATATTGTGATGCCGAATTTCTTCCATGATTTTATATATTAGTCTCAAGGGCTAATTGTACTGGTGATATAATATTCTAATTCTTCCAAGCTTATCAAATTGCAAAGTGGGTTTAATCAAGTCATACCTCAAAACAATAAAAAATCATAAGCCAAATACTTGAACCATTTAAGAACAAAAAAGCATACCTTTTTGTCAACAAAATCTGCCCAAAACCTAGACCGAGCTCTCTCGTAAGGATCAGAAGGCAACAAAGGAGCCTTTTCCTTCCACACCTCATCAATATACTGAACAATAATAAGTGATTCACAAACAGGTTTCCCATCATGGACAAGAACTGGGATTTTCTTGTGAACAGGATTCATTTGAAGAAGCAAATCGCTTTTGTTCCTCAAATCTTGTTCACTGTACTCATACTTAACACCCTTTTCAGCCAATGCTATTCTCACTCTCATACCAAATGGACTTGACCAGAAATCCAACAGGGTTACTTGTTCACCAGCCATTCTTGAAGTGATAAAAGAAGATGCTTGAAGTAAAGTTAGGCTTCTTCGTTTTCTTGGACTACAAAAGCTATGGTTTGTCAGTGTGGAAATGCCAGCATTTGTTGTAAGGAAGGGTGTGCGGGTGAATATGTCCAGTTTTCTACAGTTGACTTATTGACCGCGCGACGATGATTTGTTCATCATGACAGCAAATTACGTAATCAAGGACCTCATGCTCTCATTTGCCTTTTTCCTCGTTGTTTCGCTTCCTTCTCCTACCATGATCTATACATTATTAAATAACACAAGAAAGATAATAATAACAACATGTGTAACCAATATAAAATCTTGTATTATTGTGCCAAAATTTAAAATTTTATTAATGATTATTTATTTTTAAATAGTCTTTTAAGATACAAGTTAAGCAATCATATTTTTAGCTAGTGTTAGACTTAAACTAATTAAAAAATAATTCATACATTATGAATGCTTATCTATTCAAGATATACTACCAATTCCTTTGAAGTTACTACCACCACCGAATACCGAAGCAGGCTTGCTCCTTCAAAATAAGGTGGCTAAGACAAACAAGACAGGGGGCCTACTCCAATAACTTAACTGGCAGTCGGGCTCTATTATGCCTATTCAACATGTTACGATTGTGATACAATTCCATTGCCTGCTTTTATTCATGTTGCCGGAACTTCAAGGTCAATAAATAAGGACTCCTATCCTAGAATTTCTTTTGTTTATATATGAAATATATTACAGGATTCAATCTTCACACTTATCACTTATGAGGGTCAGCTTTTAGTGGTTTATATATGAAATATATTAACCTTTGTGATAATAGTTAGCTTATAATAAATATGTTCATCATTTTTTTTTTGTCGGGCACATTTCATGTTATTTTTATACTCAATCTCTAACTCATTAGTAATGATATTATTAATGAACTCATCACTGCTATTATTTTAATTATTTATGCTATTATTATCAACACAATCATTATTAAAATAAAAATCATAAAGATATTCTTGAAACTTATGCTAATCAAGAAGATATCTTCTTTACTCATGTCTTTGAAATAAGGTCTCAAAACTAGCCATATCTTGCTCCTTTATCATCACTTGATGATACCATGACCTCAAATCTATTTTTGAAAATACACATGCCTCTTTTAATTGATCAACTAATTAGTACTTAAAAGTGTATTTTTATCAAGATTTTATATCATTATTATGCACTTGAAGTATCAATAACTCCTTAGCTAAAATATGTTTTATAATGACATATCTAATAATATAAGATACCTTTAATTTATGGTAAATATTCATTTTAAATGTAGGTCTATCACATAAATAAAATGATTAGTTGATGAGTTCAATTACTGAAATTGAGAAGACAAAGAGAGGGCTAAATTTAGAAAAGAGATGTTGGTTTGATCTAAATTAGAATACTATTTAATCATTGGGTAATATTTGACACTGTAGAACTTGGATTTGGGTTTGCTTTATATGAATGAAAAGCTAAGACCTGCCTAAAACTTTTATGAGAAGTCCAAGATTCAAAAATGTTGTTTTCAAGTTCAAATTATAGCAACAACGGAGAAGTTAAAATCTATCCTGCAGTCCAGATATTATTTAATGTTTAACCCATATCTTGAGTTCTAAAAGTCTAAATGACCTTATTATTTTTTTGTTGGAAAGCTGAGATAATTTCCTAGAACTTTTATAAGACAGTTTGTTCAAATTCTGATGTTAGCAATTATATTTTATTTAGACAAGAAAATAAGTATTGTTACCAAGTTAAGATGTGGTCACCCACTCAACAATTAGTCAACAAATCAATAGTTTTAAATTTTAGCTTATAAAAGGAGGCATTTACCATACATTTAAGTATCTTGGTTTCAGATTAAGATCATGTTCTTACTTTTTTTCTTTATACTTTTGTAATGCTTAAGATTTTCTTTCATTAATATCTTGCTTATGCCTTTCATTTTCTTTCATTTACTTAGTTCACTTATATCTTATCTATATTCTTATCTTGTTTATTTATATTTCTCTTTTTTTTATTATATTTAGCTAAGTTTATTATGTTAAGGTGAAAAGGTTACACTAATGGTGTAAGAATAAGTATAATATATATTCAATATGGACTTCAATGCTTATATCCTCAACAACTTGATATTAACATGTTTTATTATTTTTATCTTATTAATTCTTAATACCTTACTTGTTAAATAGTTAATCTAGATTTATGTTATATAACACTTGGTATAACAAATGCTTAGTACTTTTATAACTTAACCATATGGTAAAACCTACACCTATGCTATGAAAGGAATTTGATTTGTTGTTGACATAAGTTATAATTATGAATACCTGACAATATTTACAAATATTAACATTATTCAAATAAAATAATTAATATAATCATATTAACCATTTATAATTCGATTGGAACCTCCTTTGTGTGTGATTTCCAATTGAGTAATAAAAAGAGTTATACTATACTTGTTTGGAATACCATTTTTAGATCCTCTAACATTGATATTTATTTTTATCATTGTTTAATCCTCATATTAATCTTATATTTCAAGGTCCTCTTTAACTTATTGTTGTTGTTGTTGTTGTTGTTGTTATTGTTGTTATTAGTACTAGTACTATTATTATTGTTGCTGTTATTATTATTATTATAGTTAACTTTTCTATAATTTGACCCCGATCTTGCCGAGTTATTTATTACTTCGACACTCCTGTATTTGAGAGAAGATATTAATGTTTTGGTTGTGTCACTGAGTCAACTTGGAAAAATTAAAAAAATAAAAATTTTAATATTTCATATGAAAAAATTAAAAAACAATCCATGTGAATATATGCTATATATGTTATAAATAATAAAGTTTAAAAAATTATTTTAAATTTTTTTTATTCCACATTGAAAAGATACTATGTTAGTATGTTATCTTTTTAAGTCAAATTATTTAAACTAAAAAGTTTTTTTTCATATTTAAAAAACATAACTTGTTTTTTATAAATATAGAGTATATATATTAAAAATCATCAAATCACACATTGAAAAAATAATTTTTTTCTTGTAAATATAAAATATATATATACTAAAAGATTTTAAATCTTATATTGAAAAAATAAAATATTCTTCTAGTATTTATATAATAAACTTTGAAAAAGGTTAATAATAAACTAAAAAAATAAAAAAATGATCACTAGTTAGAAGAAAAAACAACTTTTTTTTTTTAAATCTCAACCACATTTTACGGAGTTTTTACTTATCCTAATTTATTATTTCACTCAAACCAATTCAACAATTAAGTTTCAGATCGACACACCAAACTAATTTAGATTTAAAAACTACAAAAATTTATGCATTCAAGTCTTCTCATAACCTCAACCCAAATAATTAAATAACAACTCCTACGTCCTATGTCCTGCTACATCATACATGCACGTGCCACAAAGCTCAATACAATCATTTTCGTAGAGATACCTGGAATACTGTATATATTATAGAAGGAGAAGGAAACAAAACGACAAGGAAAGAGGCTTATGAGAGCATGAGGTCCTTGATGACGTAATTTGCTAGAATGTTCAACATGACGTGTAATAAATAAGAAGACAACCCACCGCACAAACCCCCTCCTGCCTTTTCTTACAACAATTACTAGCGTCTCCACTCTGTCAGACCTCAGCCTTTGGAGTCCAAGAAGCGTTGCAATACTCCAAGCATCTTCTTTTTCACTTCAAGAATGGCTGGTGATCAAGTAACCCTGTTGGATTTGTGGGCAAGTCCATTTGGTATGAGAGTGAGAATAGCATTGGCTGAAAAGGGTGTAAAGTATGAGTACAGTGAACAAGATTTGTGGAACAAAGGTGCTTTACTTCTTCAAATGAATCCTGTTCACAAGAAAATCCCAGTTCTTGTCGATGATGGGAAACCTGTTTGTGAGTCACTTATCATTGTTCAGTATATTGATGAGGTGTGGAAGGATAAGGCTCCTTTGTTGTCTTCTGATCCCTGCGAGAGAGCTCAATCTAGGTTCTGGGCAGATTTTGTTGATAAGAAGGTAAATTATTATTTTTTAAATAAATATAAAGGGTTCATCTTTTGTGTTTTCTATTATTGTTTGGTTTTGAGCCATGACGTGATTAAACCCGCATTACAATTTGATTAGTTTGAATTTTACATCGCCAGTGCAATTATCCTGAAGAATAATACCAAATTATGGAAGAAATTAGGCATCACAATATGGAATGGTGGAGAAGTCTGATCATTATAACAAATTAACCATTAAGGTTTCTGATCATTTCATTTTTGATGAACTATATTTTCATTCTTGTGAGTTCATGAGAGTTAAAGTAGATGTTTCTGTATAAGATCATCAAATTGATTGGATCCAATTGCTTAAACGCACCAAGATAACTTTAAAAAATAACATATTTAATGCATAAAGACAAGTTTATGGACCTAGGTGATGATACTTTAATTAATTAACAGTGACAATATTGAGGTTTTCCAAGAATATATCATTGATAGTGACAAAATGAGGTTTTCCTATTGTTGCCCAGAAAACTAAAAGAAATGTTATCACCATCTTTGTCGCTAAATATTTAGCTGCTTTGAATTTCTAACCTCTCTAACAATGAATGGCTTTGCCCTCATCGATTATTTGTCGCTAAATGTTGTCACCTTTGACTTTTGTGATGCCAAAAAGTCTCTGTGGTGAATTGTTTTTAAAAGGAAATTGTTTGTCTCAAGTTTTAGAAAATAATATAGATTAATAAAATATTAGAAAAATAATATAGTTCAATAATCATGTATTTAAATATTAATGTTATATACAATTATTATTGGAAACAATGATTGTTTAGTTAAAAGATAAAATATGTTAATAAAATTTTGGGGTTAATTTAATGTATATATAAATTAATTTGCATGAGATATATATTTTGATTTTTAACTAAATAACCGTTATTTGTAATAATAAAAAAAAAACACAACTTTTTAAATTGTTCTATTTCCGTTGGATGTATTTGCCACAACTTTTACCTAATTATGTGTGGTGACCATTATACTAATTTGTTATGCAATGGTGTGATATGAACCCTCAGTTATATGAGATTGGGAAGAAGATATATACAACAGAAGGAGATGATCAGGAGGCAGCCAAGAAGGATTTCATTGGCAGCCTTCAAGTCCATTTGGTATGAGAGTGAGAATAGCATTGGCTGAAAAGGGTGTTAAGTATGAGTACAGTGAACAAGATTTGAGGAACAAAAGCGATTTGCTTCTTCAAATGAATCCTGTTAAGCTTAGGGTCTGGTTTTATGCCTATGAAACCATCGGCAACTTCAATATAGAGGCTGATTGTCCAAAGCTGATTGCTTACTGTAAGAGGTGCTTGGAGAAAGAGAGTGTATCCAAGTCTCTTGAAGATCCACAGAAAGTCTATGATTTTGTTATGATGATAAGGAAGAAGTTTGGGCTTGAGTAGAGTGCATCCATAGGCAAGGAGGTGCAATTCCGTGTTAATAAGTTGTACTTATGTTGTGTGTGACTTATGTTTCAAATAAGGCGGGCACTTAGTTGTGCCTGTAATATATATGTTTATGTTCTGTGGTACTTTATTGTGCCTGACATAGTATGTGGTTTTTTCTCTTTGTAATGTTTGCCTTCAAGTATAAAAAGGCTGGCACCTCTTTGTTCTACACGTATAGGCCATGCAGTCAATAAGACAACCATGCAAAACCTCGTAAAAATATAGTGGATTTTCTACGGAACTGGGCTCGAGAACCTGGCGTGAAAATTGATTACAATCTAATAGTCAAATATTTTGTTATCGACTCATTTAATCGTTATTCTGGTTTAGTATATCAAACCTTCTCTTGAATCAAAATCTATCTTATTAATTCATACATTCATTTGTTAAGCGATAAGGAACTCCTTATGGCATATTGCAATCCAAATGCTCAACAACTTCAATTTCCTCGAGCCTGGAGACATCAATCTCCGAGTACTTTACATAGAAGGAGAAAGAAACAAAAGGATGAGAAAAAAGGCAAATGAAAGCGTGGGTTCCTGGATTACTTAATCTGCTAGAATGTTCAACATGTCTATGCCATCCAGTCAATAAGACAACTCGGCAAAACCGGCCATGACCTCGGGAGGAAGATATACGGACAACAAAAGGAGAATATCAGGAGTCAGCGAAGAAGGATTTCATTGACAGCCTCAAGCTGTTGGAAGGAGAGCTTGGAGACAAGCCTTACTTTGGGGGCGAGACCCCCAGCTACGTTGATGTAGCACTACTTCCTTTCTATTTCTGGTTTTATGCCAATGAAACCATCGGCGACTTCAATATAGAGGCTGATTGTCCGAAGCTGATTGCTTACTGCAAGAGGTGCTTGCAGAAAGAGAGCGTATCCAAGTCTCTTCAAGATCCACAGAATGTCTCTGATTTCCTTGTGATGATGAGAAAGAAGCTTGGACTTGAGTAATGTGCATCCAAAGGCAAGGAGGTGCTATTTCCTGTTGAGAAGTTGTTGTACTTGTGTACTGTGTGAGTTATGTTTCAAATAAGGTTGGCACTTTGTTGGGCCTGTAATGTGTTGATAGTTTGAGAGGGCACTTTGTTATGCCTGACTGAGGATGTGGTTTTTCTCCGTGATGTTTGCCTTCAAGTGAAAAGACGGTCTTCGCTGCCCATTGGTTCTTGATAAATATAGATATTTATCATCTTAAAAGCGTGGGAAAATCATTTGAACTTAAAAATCTAAGGTACTGAATAAGATTTCAAAAATTATTTATTCTACTTTTTAATATTTTTTAAGTTTAAATTTTTTAAAGATCTACAACTATCTTATATTTTATTTTATTAACTTAATATTTGATAGAATAAATGTAGTTGGATTTAAGTTGATGAGAAATATCTTATTTTAAAATTTTAAACTATTGAATAAGGTATTGTATAATTGGTTATCAATGATTTAATAAAATGGTTATTGATTTATTTAATTAGATGTTTTCATAGACTTTTTGGTTTATATTTTGAATTTTTTATTTGAAAAAACACATCAAAATATTATACATACTTGATTTGTTTGTTTTTAAAAAATTACAATCCAAGAGTACAGTTTATATAGTGCATTTATCAAAAATATTTTGAACTTGAAACTCTATAAAGATACGGTAGATTAAGGGAAATAAATAGTTTTTTTTCAAATTCAATTTGATTGATGGGAAAATATTTTCTATAAGAAAAATCCTTTTTATATTTTGGCAATCTAACCTTCTTTTCTTCCAACCATTTTCACAAGTTATCATCAAAAGATGAAGGGAAAAATGAGCCTAGGCTAAAAAACATTTGCATGATAAGTCAATAGGAGTTTATATATAGACACATGTAAGCTCAACATAATGTATCACTAAAATAAATTTATGATAATCCATTAGAATTTGGTTAATATATCATTTTTTTGAAATTTTTTTAGGATCCTGATATAGACTTTGATATTTATGAAGTGTAAAATTACACAATAAATTACACCCTCAAGTATTAAAGATACAATGTGTACATAAATATGATACTAAAGTTCAGATTTTAGAACGATTAGGATTTAATCTGATAAGGTAGAGATCCACTCATGAAAAGAGATCCGCTTTGAACCTTAGAAAAGACTAATGAATAGAAACCCGACTTAGAAAAAACAATCAAATAATAATGCAACTTATCTTAGGTTGGGTATACTGAGAATGTTGCATCTTCCCCTTACATAATCAGTCCCTTACTCAGACTCACGCAAACCATAGATTTCTAGTGACCATAATACTAGGTGACGACTCTTAAACATTAATCATAATTTTATGGTTAAATTCAAAACCCTTTCCAACACACAACACCCCTCATTAGGAGGCAAGACAAGAGCCTCCACCGTAACGAGATGACGTTGCCCTGCGACAGTTAACATAAGTTATAATCATAAATACTTGACAATATTTATAAGTATTAGCATTATTTGAACAAGATAACTAATATAATCATGTTAATAATTTATAATCCGATTAAAACGTTTTTTGTGAGTGGTTTCCAATTTAGTAATAAAAAGAGTTTATACTATACTTATTTGAAATACCATTAGTGGATCCTCTAACCTCAACATTTGTTGTTGTCATTGTTTAATTCTCACATTGATCTTCTATCTTAAAATTATCATTGTTTATTACTATTATTATTATTGGTATTGTTGTTGTTATTTTTATTTGTAATTTATACTATTAACCTCTTTGTGGTTCAACCCCGGTCTTATTGAGTTATTTATTACTTCGACACTCCTACACTTGGGAGAAGACATTAATCTTTTAGTTTTGGCATGCTTAATTCTTATAAAAAAAATTGCAATTTTATTAATGAAAAAGGAGAAAAATACTTTTAGCATGGTTTTAGAAAAATTGCATCTTTGAAATTTACACCAAGTTTGTAAAAATGCTTAAGAATTTGATCAATATTTCAATAATTCTAAATTTTTAATTCATGAAAATTAATGGTCATCGTGCTAGTATAAATATTGAACCTATAAGTAAGCTAGTATTTAAATACTAGGAGTTGACTAGAAAATTTTCAAGATTATTTTAGATATTCATGAATTTTAATTGTGGAGAAGGACTTTACTTACTAGGATAGATGATCTTTGTTAAGGCACCTTCATAGATTCTTCCTATAAGAATTTATTTGGGCATATAAGCCTATAATAAATTTAAAATGCCAGATTTATTTATGTGAGTAAATCTTTATTCAGAGTCATAAACAGATATTGATTAGGAACCCTTCGAAATCTTTAAACCAATCTAAACCATATAATACAACTTCCTTCAAGTAAAATATGCTAGATGTACTAATACTTTTTGTAACCACAATCAATCTCTTATCCTTAAAATTTATATTAAAATTAACATAGTTATCATACCTGACTTGGGATTGACCCGGGCAGGAAGCTAGGTCTCGGGTTACACGAGTTGACCAGAGTTAACACGGAAAAATTCAAAAAATATTTGAAATTTTAATATTTTATGTGAAAAAATTAATAAACAATCTATATGAATTTAAGCTATATATGTTATAAATAATAAAATTTGAAAGATTATTTCAAAATGTTTTTTATTTAACATTGAAAAAATACTATGTTAGTATGTTATTATTTTAAATTAAAGTATTTAAATTAATTTTTTTCATATAAAAAAACATAAATTTTTTCTTGTAAACATAGAGTATATATATTAAAGGGTTTTAAATTTCATATTGAAAAAATAATTTTTTTTTTGTAAATATAAAATGTGTGTGTGTCTATATATATATATATATTAAAGGGTTTTAAGTTTCAAAAAATAAAATATTCTTCTATTATTTATATAGTGGACTTTTAAAAAAATTAATAACTAATAAAAATAAAAATAAAAATAGGATCTCTAACTAAAAAAAATATATATTTTTAAAAAAATTCTCTTTAAGATTTAATTTTATCATCCAAATAACGAGTCAATCAAATTTTATTGAATTTTTATTCATTTAAATTTTTTATTTTACCTAAATCAGTCTAGCAATCAACAGTTGAGTAAACTTACCAGACAAATCTAAGTTAAATAACTATAAAAATTAGTACATTCAAATCTTTTAATAACCAGAAACCAAATAATTAAATAACAACTCCTCGATCCTATATCCTGCTGCATCACATGCGTGCATGTGCCACAGAGATCAACACTATCATTGTAGAAGGAGAAGGAAACAAAACGACAAGGAAAGAGGCTTATGAGAGCATGAGGTCCTTGACGTAATTTGCTAGAATGTTCAACATGCAATAAATAAGACGACTAGGAAACCCACCACACTACCTCCCTTCAGCCTTTTCTTACAACAAATACTGGCGTTTCCACTCTGACAGACCTCAACCTTTGGAGTCCAAGAAGCGTAGCGATACTTCAAACATCTTTTTTTTCACTTCAAGAATGGCCGGTGATCAAGTAACCCTGTTGGATTTTTGGTCAAGTCCATTTGGTATGAGAGTGAGAATAGCATTGGCTGAAAAGGCTGTAGAGTATGAGTACAGTGAACAGGATTTGTGGAACAAAGGTGCTTTATTTCTTCAAATGAATCCTGTTCATAAGAAAATCCCAGTTCTTGTCCATGATGGGAAACCACTTTGTGAGTCACTTATCATTGTTCAGTATATTGATGAGGTGTGGAAGGATAAGGCTCCTTTGTTGTCTTCTGATCCCTGCGAGAGAGCTCAATCTAGGTTCTGGGCAGATTTTGTTGATAAGAAGGTAAATTATTATTTTTTAAATAAATATAAAGGGTTCATCTTGTGTTTTCTATTATAGTTTGGTTTTGAGCCATGACCTGATTAAACCCACATTGCAATTTGATTAGTTTGAACAATAATATCAAACTACGGAAGAAATTAGGCATCACGACATGGAATGGTGGAGAAGTCTGATAATTATAACAAATTAACCATTAAGGTTTCTGATCATTTCATTTTTGATGAACTATATTTTCATTCTTGTGAGTTCACGAGAGTTCAAGTAGAGTTTGGCAGGATGTTTCTGTATAAGGATCCAATTGCTTTAACACGCCCCAATAAAACTTAAAGAAATAACATATTTAATGCATTAAAGAAAAAGATACTTTAATTAATTGATAGTGACAACATTGAGATTTTTCAAGAATATATCATTGATATTGACAAAATGAGGTTTTCCTATTGGTGCGCAGAAAACAAAAAAAAAAAATTGTTATCACAAATATTTAGCTGCTTTGGATTTCTAACCACTCTTTAGGCAGAAATGGAGTACTCTGATTCCAAAAAGTCTATGCGTGGTGAGTTTTTTTTAGAAGGAAATTATTTGTATAAGTTTTAGAAAATAATATAGAATAAACAAATACTTAAAAAATAATATAGTTAAATATAACCATGTTTTAAAATATTAATTTTCTATACATTATTATTTATTTTTTTGTATTTATAAATTAATTTGCTTGAGATATATATTTTGATTTTTAACTAAATAACTGTTATTTCTAATAATAACAATAAAAAACACAGTTTTTTAAAACTGTTCTATTTCCATGGGATGTATTTGCCAAAACTTTTACCTACTTATGTGCGGTGACCATTATACTAATTTGTTATGCAATGGTGTGATATGAACCTTCAGTTATATGAGCTTGGGAAGAAGATATGTACAACAAAAGGAGAAGATCAGGAGGCAGCCAAGAAGGATTTCATTGACAGCCTCAAGCTTTTGGAAGGAGAGCTTGGAGACAAGCCTTACTTTGGGGGCGAGACCCTCGGCTACGTTGATGTAGCACTACTTCCTTTCTATTGCTGGTTTTATGCCTATGAAACCATCGGCAACTTCAATATAGAGGCTGATTGTCCAAAGCTGATTGCTTACTGTAAGAGGTGCTTGGAGAAAGAGAGCGTATCCAAGTCCCTTAAAGATCCACAGAAAGTGTATGATTTCGTTGTGATGCTGAGGAAGAAGTTTGGGCTTGACTAGTGTTCATCCATAGGCAAGGAGCTGCTATGTTGTGTTAATAAGTTGTACTTATGTTGTGCGTGCTTTATGTTTCAAATAAGGCGGGCACTTAGTTGTGCCTGTAATATGTTTATATTCTGAGGTAATTTATTGTGCCTGACATGGGATGTGGTATTTCTCTTTGTAATGTTTTCCTTCAAGTATAAATAGGCTGGCACCTCTTTGTTCAACACGTCTATGCCATCCAGTCAATGGGACAACTCTGCAAAACCGGCCATACTAACTGTAGTAAACAAGAAAAACAAGAAAACAAAGTGGGAGAGACAGATAATTCTTATTAAAATGAATTACATTTGATGTTAGTAGAAACAACACCTATATATAGAAAAAAAATAGAAACAGAAACAGATGAAACAGAAACAGTAGAAACAACACCTATATATAGAAAAAAAATAGAAACAGAAACAGATGACTCTTAAACTAACACTCCTATTTGCATGGCATTACCATACTCAACAAACTAACAAAAAATCAGCAAGAAATTCTGCACGACAAGTTACAGACTTATTCAAACCCAAAGACTTATTCAAGATTAGAAAAATAAAGTAAATACTTGAACTGCAGGACGAAAGAAAAAACTAGCTGTTTGAGTTTAAAACTCCAACAGCCTCCCTTAAACTCAAACTATCAGAGGTACACATCCCCATCTTCTCCTTCAACCTGTGAAAGATGTCTGCTTTTAATGGCTTCGTGAGAATATCAGCAATTTGTTCTTCGGATTTACAGAACTCCACCTCTATCTCCTTGCTGCTGACAAGTTCACGAATATAATGGAATTTTATGTCGATGTGCTTGCTTCTCCCATGAAAGACTGGATTCTTCGTAAGTGAAATAGCTGACTTGTTGTCACAAAAAATCTTTGTTGGACTTCCTTGCTTCTGGTTTAATTCATCACACAACCGACGCAACCAAACAGCTTGACATGCAGAGGAGGCAGCAGCCATGTACTCTGCTTCAGTAGTTGACAATGCCACAACTTGTTGCTTCTTCGATGACCATGAAATGGCACCCGAACCAAAGTGAAATATATAACCAAAAGTGCTCTTTCTCCCTTTAACATCTCCTGCCCAATCGCTGTCTGAATACCCAACAAGATTACAATCAGCAGCAGATGCATAAAAAATACCATGATTTTGGGTACCTTTTATATATCGCAAAATTCGTTTTGCCACTAGTAAATGAACTTGGCTAGGTGTCTCCATAAACCTACTAATCATGCCCACGCCAAAAGAGATGTCGGGTCTAGTAGAAGTCAAATAGCGTAGACTTCCTACTAAACTTCGAAAATAAGTTGTGTTGACTGGATTTCCATCACATGATTTTGTTAACTGTAGCCGTGTTTCAACTGGAGTACTAATAGAGTTGCATGCCTCCATCTTAAATCTCTTTAAGATATCTGCTGCATATTTCTCCTGTGAAACAAAAATCCCAGCACCTGTCTGCATAACTTCAAGCCCAAGATAATAAGACATAAGTCCCATATCAGTCATTTCAAAATTGCTACTCATAGCCTTCTTAAATGCAGCAACCATGCTTGAGTCATTTCCTGTAAATATCAAATCATCCACATATAAACATACAATGAGCATATGATTATGTGAATCAGATTTGATATATAGCGTAGGTTCGTATGGACACTTAAGAAACCCATTTTCTTGAAAATATGAGTCAATACGAGTATACCACGCCCTAGGTGCCTGCTTCAACCCATATAATGCCTTCTTTAACCTTAGAACCTTATTTTCAAGGCCTTCCTTCACGTAACCAACTGGTTGATCAACAAAGACTTCTTCTTTGAGTGAACCATTTAGAAACGCAGATTTCACATCCATTTGATGTATCTGCCATTTCTTTTGAGCAGCTAAAGCAATTACCAAACGAATGGTGTCAAGTCTTGCCACTGGTGCAAAAACTTCGTAGTAATCAATACCCGGTTTTTGCTTGTATCCTTTCACCACTAACCTTGCCTTCAATCTGTCCACCTGACCATCTGGCTGCAACTTGGTTTTGTATACCCATTTAACTCCAATTGTTTTCTTGCCTTGTGGAAGAGAAGTAAGCTCCCAAGTATGATTCTTCTCAATTGAATGAATTTCTTCATCCATGGCACTAACCCATCGATCATCTTGCACTGCTTCTGCATAGGTTAGAGGATCACAATCTGCAAATAAAGCAAAGTTTACCAAATCCTCATCAGACACATCATTATCATTGGTTACAATATAGTCCTATAACCGTGCTGGAATCACACAATTTCATGTTGAGCAACGAGTTGCATCATCAGGACTCAAGGGGAAATCAGAGGTTGCTGTCGTGCTGGTATCCATAGAAGGTCCTTCAGGTTGTGTGCCTTCAACGGAGTCTTCATTCCATGCAACCCCCATTTGTTTCTTCTCATCAACTGTCCAATCCCAGGCTTCTGTTTCATTGAATTCAACGTCCCTGCTCACAATAACTTCATTTGTTGCTGGATTAAACAACTTGTAGCCTTTAGTTATATTGCTATAGCCAATGAAAATGCATTTTACACATTTATCATCAAACTTCTTCCTTTTCTCTGCTGGAACGTGAGCATAAGCAATACAACCGAACACCCTGAAAGTTCCAACATCTGGTTTGTAATTGCTCCAAGCCTCCTCAGGTGTCATGTTGAGAACACTCTTAGTAGGGCACCTGTTTAGAATGAAAACAGCACAGGATACAGCTTTTGCCCAAAACACTTTGGGTAATCCCTTTCCTTTCAACATGCTGCGCACCATTTCACAAATCGTTCGGTTCTTTCTTTCAGCAACCCCGTTCTGTTGGGGTGAGTAGCTTGCTGTGAATTGATGTTTAATGCCATGACTCTTATAGAAAACAGAAAACTCATTAGAAGAGTACTCTCCTTCCCTATCCGATCGAAACATCTTCAAACTTCGACCACACTGTTTTTCAACATAGATTTTGAACTCTCTAAATATGTTAAAACACTCAGATTTTTGCTTCAAAAAATAGACCCAAGTTCTTCTACTGTAGTCATCAATGAAAGTGAGAAAATATTTGTTACCTCCATGTGAGACATTCTCCATTGGGCCGCAAATATCTGAGTGCACAAGTTCTAGTGGCTGCTGTGCTCTTCGTGACTTTCCCACTGGAAAAGAGTCCCTGTGTAACTTGCCAAATATGCACCCTTCATACATTTGATTAAAATCACCCAACAAAGGCAGCCCCGTAACCATTTCCTTCTTTGCCAGCAATTTTAGTCCATTGAAATTCAAATGACCAAAACGGAAATGCCACAGCCAATTTGTATCCATAACCATAGCACTAAAGGACATGATCAAATCAGTTTGTAGAGGCAAAGGAAACATGCGATTTTTAGTCATTTTAACTTTGGCAACTAGCTCATTTTTCTGATTCATAATGGTGCAAATTCCATTATCAATGATGATTTTCAATCCCTTTTCCGAGAGTTGCCCAATACTTAATAGATTCCAATGTAAACTAGGGACAAAAAACACATCAGAGATAGTTGCATGAGAGCCACCTTTTAATCGAATGAGAATGTTACCATTCCCCATAATTGAAACTTTGGCTTTGTTTCCAAAATTCACTTCTCCACGTGCTGATTCATCTAGGTATGAAAATAGCTCCTTCTTGTCACACATATGATTACTGCATCCAGTATCCAAATACCACTGGTCACTGAGCTCATCTTCAGAAATGCTACAGGCTAACAGCAAAGTTTCTTTTTCTTGTATGTCAGCATCAACATAGTTGGCACGTTCATAATTGGCTTTAACCAGCTTGACTCTGCACTGTGAACGATAATGTCCAAATTGTTTGCAACGAAAACATTGAATTTTGGACTTATCATACCTTTCATTACCAGAGTTACTTTTCTGAGAGGAGGTAGCTTGTTTGTGGTTCACAACCTTGCTACCTTTGTCTGATGTTGATCCTCTACCATCGCTGAAATTTGCTTTGTTGGATAGAGTCACCCTGCTTTGAAAAGCTTGTTCAATAGGCTCTGCTAATCTTTGATTCATTCGATACTCATGAGCACATAACGACCCCATCAGACCTTCAATTGTCATGATCGAAAGATCCCTTCCTTCTTCAATTGCAGCAACGACATAGTCAAACCGACTTGTCAAGGATCTCATGATTTTTTCAATAACAAGCAAATCTTCCTTTTTCTCGCCATTCACTCGCAATTGATTGACGACAGTTTGAACCCGAGAAAAGAAATCAGATATAGAGTCAGAATCTTTCATTTTAAGAGATTCAAATTCACCACGTAAGGTTTGCAACCTTACATTTTTTACTTTCTCATCACCTTTGTAGGATCTCTGAAGCATCTCCCACGCCTCTTTAGCCGTAGTTGCATTTGAAATCTTTTCAAAAACAACTTCATCTATGGCTTGGTAGAGAAAAAATAAAGCCTTCTTGTCTTTTTTCCTATTGTTACTCAAGTTATCCTTCTGGACTTGAGTGAGTGCTGCTGCTGCATCTTGATCTACTGGTTCTGCATATCCAAGCTCAACAATCTCGGATAACTCCTGAAAGCCAAACAATGCCTTCATCTGGATACACCATTGATCAAAGTGTTTTCCACCAAACCTGGGAAGCTGAGGTTGTATGCCATTCATGATTGGATGCTTACAAATACAAGTAAGAACTTAGACCAAACAAGAATACCGGACAGTAACAAGCTCTGATACCAAATGTAGTAAACAAGAAAAACAAGAAAACAAAGTGGGAGAGACAGATAATTCTTATTAAAATGAATTACATTTGATGTTCGTAGAAACAACACCTATATATAGAAAAAAAATAGAAACAGAAACAGATGACTCTTAAACTAACACTCCTATTTGCATGGCATTACCATACTCAACAAACTAACAAAAAATCAGCAAGAAATTCTGCACGACAAGTTACAGACTTATTCAAACCCAAAGACTTATTCAAGATTAGAAAAATAAAGTAAATACTTGAACTACAGGACGAAAGAAAAAACTAGCCGTTTGAGTTTAAAACTCCAACACTAACATCATCCCTTTCTTACTAAAACTACTTGCATTTCCACAATGACAAACCACAGCCTTTTTAGTCCAAGAAAACAAAGAAGCGTTACTTTACTTCAAGAATCATCCTTTTCACTTCAAGAATGACTGGTGATCAAGTAACCCTGTTGAATTTCTGGTCAAGTCCATTTGGCATGAGAGTGAGAATAGCATTGGCTGAAAAGGGTTCTGGGCAGATTTTATTGACAAAAAGGTACGTTAATTTTTTTGGGTAAATAAAGGGTATATCTTTTTGGTTTTTGATTTTGTTTTGATTTGAGGTATGACTTGATTAAACCCACATTGCTATTTGATCAGTTTCTTAGAATTAGAATTTTACATCATCAGTACAATTTAGCCCTAAGACTAATATCAAGTAAAATAATTGTGTGATATGTATCTGCAGATATATGACCTGGGGAGGAAGATATGGACAACGAAAGGAGAAGATCAGGAGTCAGACAAGAAGGATTTCATTGATAGCTTCAAGCTGTTGGAAGGAGAGCTTGGAGACAAGTCTTACTATGGGGGCGAGACCCTCGGCTACGTTGATGTTGCGCTGCTTCCTTTCCATTGCTGGTTTTATGCCTATGAAACAATCGGCAACTTCAATATAGAGGCTGATTGTCCGAAGCTGATTGCTTACTGCAAGAGGTGCTTGCAGAAAGAGAGTGTATCCAAGTCTTTTGAAGATCCACATAAAGTCTCTGTTTTCGTTGTGATTATGAGAAAGACGCTTGGGCTTGAGCAATGTGCAATTTGTTGTGCCTGTAATATGTTTATACTACTAAAAAATATATTCATTAGCAACGCACTACTCGTTGCGAATAATACTAAAATCTGTTGTTAAAATAATTTAATAACAGGATTAGTAACAGCAAACATTAGAGATAGATTTATCATTGCTGATTTTTTAGTGACATATTTATCCATTATTGATTTCACAGTAACAAAAATTTTGTTGTTTGTAATTAACAACGGATAATCCAATGCTAAAAATCAGCAACGGATTTTCTATTATTAATTTTATCCGTTGCTATTTTTATGAATCAACAATGAATTACCTTTTACTAATTGATGAATTATTTACAATCAATAACGAAAAATTTGTTATGGAATATATTATTTTTAATAAATTAATTTTTATTTATTAATTAAAATAGCTTTTAATTTATTTAATTAATTAGTTATGGATATTTTAAAAGTTGTAGGATATTTTAAAAGTTGTAGAATATATATAATCAACATAAATTAATATTAAAAATAATTGCATCACTAATACAAAATGGAATAAAAATAATACTCATTAAAATGTTTTTAGTTAAACTTGCATTAACAAAATTAAGTCGAAATACAAAAGACAAACAAAAACAACAAAAGATACAATCATGGTGGTGGTTGCAAAGACGAATTATGATATTGTGGATCGACACAAGATTGATCAGGATATAGTTATCGAGGTATAGGTCAATAAATTGGTTAAGATGTAGGACCTATAGATGTATTATTTGGGGAGCTATAGGCGGCAACATTAATAGGATCAAAGGTGGTTGCATACCTTGGCCAATATTCGATATACCACCATGGTATCCAAGATTATTCACAAGATATTATTTTATGGAATCCATCTGTCATTTCATTTCAAAAATAAAATCATCTTTTTCCTTTATCTCTTTTTTATTTTTTTATCTCGTTTTGTAATGCTTGATATGATGAACTAAGATATGATGACTCCATCGAGTAGGAATGTGATGAAGAGCTTGAACTAACTATAGATTTTGGTATACCAGGTGCACCATATACCCTACCTTTTGAAACTCCTCCTGAAGCTACACACGAAGCTACTCCATCAAATGAAGGATGATTTTTCCGGTTAGTTTCATACATTGAAATCATCTCCATTTTATAATTTTCCTAAACATAAAATACATGCAACAATAAATTCATTTGAATGTTAAATAATTCTTAAGTTATATTAAGAAATAATCAAATAAAAATACATACAACCACTTTTTTAAACTTGTTGTCAACGAAGTTACCGGATTACTTAGTACTTTGATGCAAAGCTAAAAAGATATCATCCCATAGAGGTTCTTTTCCATCAGCTTCCTCTTGCTTTCAAGATTAATAAATATTATAAAAGATAAATATACAAATTTTAATTCATTATCTTAAACATAAAAAAAATACTTACCATGTTAGCTTGATATGATGCAAATGATACTGTTCCTCTAAAATGAGTGTTTATTTTGCTATCTGTTTTGGTTAATCGATTTCTCCTAGCAGATTCTGACCTCCTTTGAAATTCAAGGGTGGACCAAACATCTTAAATCATTTGATTCCAGTCATCATTGTTTATCCAAGTAGGACCTTTATCAAGAAATCTATAATATTTGTAGTGTTTTCTTTTGACATGGCTTTCTTACGAGCTCGTGTTAATTGTTGATTCAAAGCTATCCTAGCCTTATCTTCCTAAATATTACGAACAATCGACTCATCTTCCTCAAGAAAGGAATATTTTTTCTACTAAATAATATATATACAAAGTAAAAAGAGTGTACAAAATTTCAAAGTATATAAATAACTAATCATATTGTGTTATCTTGTTTAGAATTTGCAAGATAATGTAATAACTAAAGAAATTTTTCTATTGTTTCTTATGTAGACAATAAGTGCCTTTAGGTTTTTAAACCCGACCACTCGTATCTTGTTGTAAATGTAAATTTGGCTTCTTACAATACAATTGAATATCCAACCTAGCCTTTAAATTGTCCTTGCTTCTATTAGGACAATCCATTACTGTATAAAAAATATTGTTAAAGATATTTTTCTCAATATGAATGACATCAAAATTATGACGAATCAAATTTGTATGCCAATATGGAAGCTCCTAGAAAATACTCTTCTTCACCCAATTGTGTTTAACACCAAAGCCAAGAATTTTATTATTATATGATGAACCTCCATTATGTCCCTCAGTATACTTAGACATTTGTTTAACATTTCCAAACCAGATAGACGAGGTAAAGGAGAGAGCCTTTCAATTAATCCTTTCAAAAATTTATCAGATTGACATCTATATGGGTGGGTCATGGGTAGGAATCATCGATGACAATAAAAAAATATAGTTTTCCCTCCATTTTTTAATCTAAAAGTCTTGCTATACTCCATACAATCAGGACAAGATAGATTTCCATGAGTACTCCATCCTGATAACATGCCACATACTGGAAAGTCATTAATGGTCCACATCAAGGATGCCCTTAATTGAAAATTTTCCTTTCTGTATACATCATATATGTTAACACCAATAGACTAACACGACTAAAATATTGATATCTTCTCCCAAGTGTAGAAGTGATGAAGTAATAAATAACCCGGCAAGACCGGGGTCAAACCACAGGAAGGTTAATTGTATAAATTATAGATGACAATAATAACAATAATA
>NW_011501299.1:12694-13639 GCF_000495115.2 Populus euphratica | reverse complement strand
AAAAAAAAAAACAAGTATTGTCCGATAATAAGATGCAATCAATAATTAAAAAAACAAAACAAAATAAATAATTTTAAGGTTTACTTAACTTATATAATAAAAAAACTTAGATTATGAATGCAACACCCCCATTATTTTATCATTCCAATATTTCTAATCATATGAACAACAATGATAGAATACAAATACTTAATAAAGATATTCTTAAGTACGGTATACATATTAATTACATATAAAAGTTTTGTTATACAAATATAAATGTTCATTCAAACTTTTTACATCATTCATAATTCTCAAAATACATGTTGATCAAAATAAATACAAAAAAACTAGCATATATTCAAGCATGATCTATTCTACTATTGCAAGGATCCTAAAAATAAGATTAATTTTTTTATTTTTATTGAATAATAATAATAATATTCATATAATGGATACACATATGGATAGTCAAATCTTGCTAGATAGTTTATAAATATCTCAATTTTTTATCAAATAAGTAATGAAAAAAATATAGATATTAATAAATCTAACCTATGGATAATGGATATGGCATGGATATCAAGAAATGCAATACTCATTATCATCCTTACCTGCACATGTGGTTATGTTCATAATTTTTAAATTCCAGCTATTTTTATAAATTATAAATAAAAATATAATTTTATGTATTTCGACACGAATTTTTTTTTGAAAAACAACTACAACCATACTAACAAACAGGCCCGAAGCTATATAAATTATCATTGAGCATTCATTAAGCAATCAGAAATAAGAAAATATCAGTCTTTTTCTTTTTCATTTTTTAATATATATATATATATATATATATATATATATAAAAAAATATAAAATACTATACATCTTTAACCCATGTAATGAGCTTTTAGATAATGACTCCCAGACCAGTTGGTCTTAAGGCATTAAGTGTTAAGACACCCCTAT
>NW_011501299.1:12174-12597 GCF_000495115.2 Populus euphratica | reverse complement strand
CCAATAGCTCCCAAGTTAGTTGACTTTAGGGTATTAGGTGTTAAACATCTCTTCAGGCTTAATTGCTTAGGTTAGGGAGGCTACGAAACCAAACTTATCTACATTTTTATTTTTATTATTATTTTTAATTATATACTGTCCCTTTATCTTAGTTGTTACCTTTAACAAAAGAATATAAATAATGTAATAATCCAATATACAACCCACAACAATATGTTAAAGTGTGTGTGTAAATTAAGGTTTAAGAATACATGTTAAATAAATATATGAGCAGAATTAAGTGATAACAATGTGAGAGTTTGTAAATCTGAATATTTCAAGAAGTATTATGATAGACCTTGTTACAAATGATTATTAAGATGCATCTCAAGAGTCATCAGAGTAACAATAATTTTGCACATGCTTTATGAAATAGAAAACACA
>NW_011501299.1:11678-12101 GCF_000495115.2 Populus euphratica | reverse complement strand
AAGATAGAGTATAGAAGATATCACCTAAAATAATGAACACTGACAAACCTGAAATATACTAAAACAAATATAAGAAAGAAAACACAATAATAAAACCAAAAAATAATAAAACTAAAAGACACAAAGATTCACAAATGGAGGCTCAAATCCAATCTAACCTTTTTAACTGTTGAAAAGATACCCTTATCGAGGAGAATAAATAATTGAAAGACTCTAGAAATTCCAATCAATGATCGCTAAATGTTTAGCCCCTTTATATGTTATCATGCTAGTGTTCATAGCCCAAGATGTTGACATAAGTTCTTTGTTGTTAAACTTCTTTTCCAAAGTTTCAATGAAATAATGAGTTTGTCATTCAATCATTTTTACGACCATGTATTATTCATTTTTTTGAGAGAGTTTTCTTGTAAAGACTCACAAACA
>NW_011501299.1:7716-8992 GCF_000495115.2 Populus euphratica | reverse complement strand
ATCTTATTTATTTTCGAGCGCGCCTTCTAGCCCTCGACTATCAAAGGTAGTGCATTTCCTATCCTACCTCCATTTGAGTGTGCCTTCGAGCCCTCGACCATCAAAGATAGTGCATTTCCTATCCTACCTTATTTCAAGTGCGCCTTCGAGCCCTCATTTCCTCCAAGCTTCCATCTATTGAACAATGCGCCTTCGAACCCTATCATGTCTTATAAAAAATCCTAATATACCATTTGAGCAAGTGACTCATTACAATGTGACCATCTGGGTCTACCAACCTATTGATCATTCACCGCTGATTGGGAATGAGCAAAAGCTGAACTTGTGATAATTCAATTCTAATCCAAGCAAAGAATAGTGTATTTGATAAAATGGTGTATACTGTTTTTAAAAAATATTTTTTATTTGAAAATATATCTTTTTAATTTTTTGATATCAATATATTAAAAAGCAACAAAATAATTTAAAAAAAAACAGTTTCGTATTTCATATTTGAAGTTCACTGGTCTTGTGGTCCGTACAGCATGAAATCCAAAGCTTGGCTTGATTGTGCATGCATCTATCAAGAGACCAATGACAAAAGCGGCCAGAGGAAATGAAAGGCGAAAAAAGTAGATAAAAAAGCTCCATTGAAAAGATTAAGAGCATTTGGTTTTTTTTAAGTATTAGGGTTTTTTTAAAATATATTAAAATAATATTTTTTTAGTTTTAAAATTTATTTTTGATATCACAGCACTAAAATTATCTGATAATACTAAAAAAAATTAAATTAAAAAAATAATCGTGTTTTTCCACTTGGCAGGTAACCTATTACAATGTGACCATCTAGGTAGGTAACCTATTACAATATACCATCCTGAAAAATCCTCGTATTTTTCCATTGGACCGGTAACCCATTACAATATACCATCCTAGAGAAACATAAAAAAGAAGGGGGCGGCGAACCCCATACTAGTCGCCGCCCCCTCAACCCTTTTTCTTCCCAGTCTCCCTTGACTTTGCCTTCAACAGCCACACACCTAGGTAAGTTTCCTTCCTTCTTTTCTTGCTAAAATAATTAACTAGTTACTGTGTTTGTTAGGGGTGTGCTTGGCAAGTATAATTTTTATGCCTTGGTCATAATTTTTATGCCTATTCTAATTTGATATTTCAACAAACGAACCCCTTTTTGATAACATGAAATTCCAAAAATATTTGGGGCCTTCGTTGAATTATTTGTGGACCCCTCACATTTTTTTTCTCTTTGTGCTTGTATTTTTTTTTGTTTCTGTAGATC
>NW_011501299.1:7280-7505 GCF_000495115.2 Populus euphratica | reverse complement strand
TTTGTGCGATATTTACCAACGCCAGAGTTGGAAATATTCATAGGAATTGTTCACTGACACCAGAGTCAGGAACATAAAAGTACAAAAATAAAAAAAATAAAAAAATATGTATTCATGAATAAAAATAATATAAATTTATTGGTTTATTCACTGACGCCAGAATCAGGAATAAAAATACCAGTTCAAATTTATATTATTTTTATTCATTGTATTTTATTTTATTTA
>NW_011501299.1:6684-7101 GCF_000495115.2 Populus euphratica | reverse complement strand
CCAGAGTCAGGGATATTATAAGCAAATTATCATAGCACAAACTAATAAACATATAGCAATTTAAGACGAAACTAGCAATGCAGCCTCCCTCAGGCAGGACGTTTAAGGGATGATAATATCTTCCCTTTTATATAACCAGTCCCGAACCATAGAATCTCTATTGACCAGTTAGGGTTCCTAGTGACCATAATACTAGGTGGCGACTCCTTAAACAAGACCATTCTCCCATCAAAGAACTATATGCCAGAAATTCATTCTTTCCATTCCATGAAATTTTTTAAAGCCGCCGCGATGTCGGGTGCGACAGTAATGTTTATGCTTTGCTTTCATTAATATCAAGTTTATACCTTTCATTTCCTTTCATTTACTTAGTTAACTTTTATCTTATTTATGTTCTTATTTTGTTTATTTATTCTT
>NW_011501299.1:1914-6453 GCF_000495115.2 Populus euphratica | reverse complement strand
TATTATTGTTGTTGTTTATAATTTATACAATTAATCTTCTTGTGGTTCAACACCAGTTTTACCGGATTATTTATTATTTCGACACTCCTGCACTTGGGAGAAGACATTAATCTTTTAGTCGTGTCATCCATCAACCCTCCTGCTCCCATCACTGTGTGGAATATTCTTGAAAAGTTGGTGTGGTGCCTTGACCTGTGAAAGCAGAAATCAGATAAAAATAGAATTATAAATGTATCACAATAAATACAACTTTGTTCATACCATATGGTTTGAACAAATGGTACCTTCTTTTAATTTGGAACAAACCGAAATAGTTGAGGTTTCTCCTGTATAATACAAAGCAAAATAAAAGGTGAATTATTCCAGAAAATGAGATGACATTAGAAATATGAATAGAATTGCAAAAAAAAAAAACCATACCGTGAGCTACTTCTTGATCTTCTTTCTTGGAAATCTTATATGCAACTCCCCACTATGACCTCACTGGATAAAAACAAAAAAAACTCATATGAAATGATTATTTTTTTTATCCACAGCATAGAAAGAAACATAATTGAAAACAAAATGTTAAATGGCAATGGGCAAACTCAACTCTCATTGGTTTATTAGAAAGAGAATCAATAATTTCGTTTATCTTATTGCGTTGCTAGCCTTTGAAAGCAAATAGAATTGCAAAACCACTAGAAAAATGTTGAAAAAACTCACACAGGCTTTCCCATCAGCAGGTTCTAAAGTCACAGTCCTTCCTGGATACTCTGTTGTGCCTCTATGGTCAGTGCTGCCTATACCAGAACAAAAAAATCCACCAATACATTTCACTAACGAACGCTCCCTCCAATATATTTGTATTTACGAACGATCATTGTACTTAAAGCCTGCTTTCCATATTAGAGACACATATACAAATAACCACGACGACCTATTTATCCATGTTTCTCATGCATAACACATGCATAACACAGAGCAAAATAAAAAGTGGATTATTCTAGAAAATAAGATGATATTAAAAATATAAATAGTATTGTAAAATTTGAATTTTCTCAAGAAAACTAAGTGCATATAAATTTTGCAACTAATTCTAATAATTACATATTTTAAAAAAATAACTACATGAATTAACAACCACCAAATCTTGGTAATTTTGATTGGTTGTGATTAAAATACAACACTAAAACTCTACAAGCATGCTCAGTCAAATCATAGCAAAAAAAGTAAAAAATACTTAGATTGCTACAGAAGCAGAGCATCACAGGTTAGCTAATTGCTAGATTTTCTAGATTTGAACATCATTCATATGCTGTTGTAATACTTAAAATTTATAGAAATAGAGCATCACAAGTTATAAATTTGAAGGAGAAGGATAACAAGTTATAACATCATGAAACACCTCTATGAAAGTGAAGAAATTGAATTGATGCATAATTTTCATCAATCACTCTCTTCCAGACACATGAATTACAAGCATAATTGATCTTGTTACCTAAAATCACTCAATTTCTGAACCATAACCCTAAAAATTAAATTGAAGGTTTTCATAATTTTTCAATTAAACATGCATAATTAGGTTATAGATCATGGTAAAAACATTTTATAAACCCTTATATTATTTAAATTAATAGCATAAAAAAATTATTTAAATTATCGATAAAAAATAGTACTTGTGTTCTTGAGTTATAGGTGAATGGGACGCGTCTACAAGATAGGATAAGATTGGAAAAGTTTGGCTAAAACATTTTAGTGTAAGTTAAATTTTAACAGAGAAAAATATATATTCTAAATTAATTACCTGAATTATTGAAGAAAATATTGCAAAACCCAACTCATTTACAAAAAGAAGGGGTAAATGAAGATGTTCATTGGTGATTATGATAGGTTTGGTGCGATGTTGTTATGGGTCTGTGTTTTTGATGATTTACAGAGAATTATTTAAATTATTAAGATGAAGGTGAAGAAGATGAAGAAAAAAAATTAGAGATGTTGAAGATGAATGAGAAGAAGATGAAAAGTTTGGGACAAAGAAAAATCAAATCGATGAAAATTTGGTGGTTTACAGAGAAAGATTTAAACTGTTAAGACGAAGGAGAAGAAGATGAAGAAAAAAAATTAGAGATGTTGAAGATGAATGAGAAGAAGATGAAAAGTGTGGGACAAATAAAAATCAAATTAATGAAAAGAAGGCGATTTTTTCTACAGCTATGCATGTTATCAGGGATGAAGAAGATGGGAAGTTCATTAATTTTCAGCTACTGGTTTTGTTGTTCTTTGTTTACGTTTCTAAAGGGTATGGGGGGGATGGAGTCCTGCAGGCTGCAGGTGTAGAAACCAATGGAGAGAAATTCAACAATTGAGATTTTATCTTATCAAAAGTAATCAACAGTTTCTATAATTTTGGTTTTATATTAAGATTTAAATAATTATTTTTTCAATTACGTTGCAAACTTTACGTTGTCTTTAGCAATAGATTTTCCGTTGCTAAAGTCTATTGCTCATATTAAAAAAATAATATATGTTTAATTCATTACAAATCAGTTACCGAATGTAACAACTGATAATTCTATTACTAAATTTAGATGCTAATAGCCCCTGTTTTTAGTAGTGATAGTTTGAGAGGGCACTTTGTTATGCCTGACTGAAGATGTGGTTTCTCTTTGTGATGTTTGCCTTCAAGTAAAAAGACGGTCTTCATTGCCCATTGGTTCTTGATAAATATAGATATTTATCATCTTAAAAGTGTGGAAAAATCATTTGAACGTGTTGTATAAGATTTCAAAAATTATTTATTCTACTTTTTAATAGTTTTTGAGCTTAAATCTTATTACGATTACAACTATTTTGTATTTTATTTTATTAATATAATACTTGATTGAATAATTGTAGTTGGATTTAAATTTTTAGATGAGATATTACACCACCGGTTATCAATGATTTAATAAAATGGTTATTGATTTACTTAATTAGATGTTTTTATAGATTTTTTAATTTATATTTTGATTTTTTATATAAAAAAACACATCAAAATAATCTATATATTTTATTTTTTATATTAAAAAAATCACAATTCATAGCAGAACACAGTTTAGATAGATAATACACTTATCTAAAATGTTTTGAAGTTAAAACTCTATAAAGATACGGTCGATGGGAAAACATTTTCTAACAAAAATCCTCCTTATATTTTGGCAATCTAATTGTCTTTTCTTCCAACCATTTTCGCAAGTTATCATTAAAAGATATTTGGAAAAATGAGCCTACACTGAAAATATTTTTCATCATAAGTCAACATATTAGAAGTCTATATGTAGATATATACAAGTTCAACACAATATATCACAAAAATAAATTTAAAATATTATTAAAACATGTAATATAAAGCTAGAGGCATATTTCATGAATATTACTTGTTAGTTGAGAAAATGTTTGTATTTTCAAAACTTTAAAATAGTGGTTGGTGCATTCTTATGGACATCCTTTTCTTTTTTAATCTTCCTCTTCCCTCTTTTTACTTCTGATTTTTTAAGTATTTACATGGTTTTTTTGTTAGATTCAATCAAAGATTGATCATAATTAATGCTTAGCTCTCTAATTGAAATGAAAAGGTTATTTTTTATGATAATAATAAACTTGTAATCAAATGAATTAACATACTTAAATTAACATTTTTTTAGCATCTTCCATGTGCTATTTGCATGTAACCTATACTTATCAATGAAAACATTATTAATGACATTATCATTTCTATTAGCGTCATTCTTTTTGTTATCATTATCAATATAATTATCATTAAAAAACCATCATAAACTGGTAGAGAATATTAATCCATGTTTACCTCATAATAAGCAAGATCACCAAAATCTCCATGAAAAGTCAAGCAATCACTAGGACTATTTTAGGAAAGAAAGAATGTTTGTCCACAATTCAAAGAACTTTAGAATTTTGTAGTGTATTGGCTAAATTTCCAGCAACTTGTATAGTGTGTTATAGCTAGAAAAGTTTGCCTAGATTTTTCCATTTAGGTTGGTTAAGAATGCTACAAATAACCATGCAACCATCACTTGTATTAACACAAAAACCTATATATGTTAATACCTTTATATAGGAATAGTTATAATGTCTAGCATATTTCACTATTGTGTTCTTAAATTCATCAATCAATCCTTTTATTTATGTGATAGGCCTGCATTTAAAATAAAAATTTACCATAAATTAAAGATTTCTTATATTATTAGATATATTATTATAAAACATGTTATAGTTAAGAAGTTATTGATACTTCAAGTGCAAAAATAATGATATTAAACCTTGATAAAAATGCATTTGTAAGTATTAATCAGTAACTTTGAGAGAACATAGAGACCATTAGTGCTCTGGCCAGAAAAAAGAACTACTTGGGTAGTGAGATTGATTAGTACTTAAAAGTGCATTTTTATCATGGTTTTATATCATCATTTTGCACTTGAAGTATCAATAACTCCTTAACCAAAGCATGTTTTATAATAATATATCTAATAATATAAGATACATTTAATTTGTGGTAAATGT
>NW_011501299.1:0-1044 GCF_000495115.2 Populus euphratica | reverse complement strand
AATTAACCTCCTTGTGGTTCGACCCCGGTCTTGCCGGGTTATTTATTACTTCGACACTCCTGCACTTGGGAGAAGACATCAACCTTTTAGTCGTGTCAGAGATCCTATACATAAAACACAGAAGTGTGAAATTCAAAATAAACATTATTATCACTATAAAATTTCTGAACAGATAACAATGGTTTGGTAACATGAGGAACATGAAGAACATTAGATAATGTAAAGGTGCGTTTAGGGGAATGTAAGATGGTATGGCCAATATGGGATATAGATAGACTCTTACCGTCACCAACATGCAAATAATCATTACCAAAATAGGTTGCAAAATCAGTTAAAGCTGCAAGATCAGGAGTAATGCGCTAGTTTGCACCAATATCTGGGAACCAAGTAGATGTAGAAACTGGACCAACAGCAAGAGAGACGAAGGGCTAGTGACCACTATTGCTAAACTAAGCACATGATGAGGCTATATGGCTAAAGGAGAAGCACAACTGACATTTGATGTGCTACTCAAAAAATCAATGAGGAGGCCACTATCCACTAGTAGTAGGCTGTTTGCTCTACTGCTAGTGACTCTACTTCCAGTTCGTGGGAGCAGAGGAATGAGGGCCATGAAAATTAAACCTGTCATGACCATTAGACTTGTTCTTGTTGGAGCACCAGCCGTCACAGGAACGGCCTCTATGACAACCAAAATTGGAGTTGGTCTGCTGCTATACAAGATGAGCAGAGGGCAGTAAAGATGGTATAGGTAGTAAAGGTGGATTTGCAGCCAAGAAGGGAAGAGAAGACATGTAGAAACTCATGAGTAATAAGGTGGTTGTGAATGTCCACGTATGATAGCGGTTCAGCCTTGGTCACGAGATTAATTACCAAGTCTTTAAACTCACCATGAAGGCCATGAAATATATAGAGGTTAAAGTCTTCAAGAGAGAGGGACCAGCCAGCAACAGTCAATTCATCAAATAATGACTTGACATGTTGTATATATTTAGTAATCGAAGCATCTCCTTGCTGAATATCTTGAAAAGACCCATGGAGTTG
>NW_011501300.1:37699-47992 GCF_000495115.2 Populus euphratica | reverse complement strand
ACAATTATGCACATGCTTTATGAAATGGAAAACAATTTTTTTTTATCAACTACTACCCTCTCCCCCCAACCAAAATAAAACATTGTCCTCAATGTTTAAAGGTAGAAAGATAGAGTATAGAAGATATCACCTGAAATAACAAACATTGATAAACCTGAAACACACTTAAACAAAAATAAGAAATAACAAAACAACACAAAAATTACAAATGAAGACTTAAATCTAATCTAAGCTTTTTACGGCTTTCCTTAGTTGACCAATTTATACGACTCATGAAAGGATCAATTATAGGAATGAAATATTATAGTTGGTCAATCAATTGTTCAGCAGTATGAAAGATTGTAGTTGGTCAATCAATTGTTCAGCAGTAGCAGCAGAGATTATGATTTGTCGTGCAGAAGATGTTAGAAATTCCTGTTCCACAGCATGATCAAGAAAAGACAACAACTTATCATAATAACCATTAACATTTAACAAACCTATAGGTTTATGGTGAATGTGCAGTTGGGCCCAAGAGGAAATATGAAAGGTCTCTTCCAATGTGCCTAGACCACCTGGTAAAGCAATGAAGGCATCAGCATGGTTAAACATTGCATTCATTCGAGCTGACATTGTGGAGACCTAAAGTTCCTCTCCAATTGTTTTTCCAATGATGTCCCTTTGTGCTAAAGCTTCGGGGACGACCCCCAAAACTTGACTACCTCCTAAAAATACAGCTATTGACACACCTCCCATTAACCCAAGACTGCCTCCCCCATACACTAAATGAATCTTTCTCTCAGCTAGCACTTGACCAAGATGATTTGCTGATTCTAAAAACTCCTTTTCTTTCCCAGGACTAGATCCACCGAAAACACAAATATTTCTTATATGATGACTTGAGGAACTTGCCATTTCTACACACTTCTATATTTGTTGAATGTATGGGTTGAGTAGAAATGAAAGGAAGGAAGAGAGGGTTTGTAGAAATGAAAGGAAGGAAAAGAGGGTTTTATAGATGAGAAATTAGAAAGGCAATCATAACACCTATATGTAGGCCAGCTGGAGTCTCACACTCTCTCTCTCTCTTTTTGTTTATTTATTTATTTAATTTTGAAAAAGCATGTGCATGTATAGGTAGTTGTGATTGTGGCTCACATCTTCCCTTGGTTTTACGTCCAAGAACGGCTTAAACGCCCTCTATGGGTCGGGGATAAGCTTCTCATCTAGTTTTCTTAAAAACTGGCAAACAGGGTCTTTTTTAGTCAGATTCCCAAGACTAAGTCGATCATGTTCTTTATGAAATAGTGGCCATAAATCATGAATTACACGATGCACATCTCCACTAGGATGCGTCACAAGAGTCCATAGAAGATTATCTAAAGACTCCTTACTCAAGCCATCCTTAATGAATTGTATTTTATCTTCACGGTTTATAGATACCATTCCTAAAGAACGATATTGTGTATTACAAGTCCATCTAGCACATCGATGATAGACTTCTAGTCGTTTTGCATGACATTTCTTTGCAAAAGTGCTTTTACCTATTCCAGGCATGTGTGAAATAAAGAAATTAGAGGACTCACCTGATAATCGGACCTTTGCTTCAATCAACCAGCGAATATCTTCAGGAATTCCATAATTCATTAACAATCTCAATCTTGCACCTCTAGCATATCTTGCACATCTAGCACGGTAAATTTTTGTAATCGCATTCTGAGGCAGAGCGGGAAAATCCTTTTTCAATTTTTCAAGATTTTGTAATCGCATTCTGAGGCAGAGCGGGAAAATACTTTTTCAATTTTTCAAGATTAGTGTCCATTTTCAAATGAGAATTGGAAGAGAGATTCAAAGAATTGCACAAATATATACACAGATATCAGTTATTGTGGGAAACTGAAAGAACCAACTTAAGTCACGGAGTACCGTTATCCGCCATTTGATCGGGGTGAGAGAAACTAGCAAAAAAAAAATCACGCAAAAAGAAACACAAAAACAATGTGAGAAAAACAAAATAATCGACCTTTATCTACAATATCATTCCAACCAGTTGATTCATTTTCACTAGGAAACTTATCAAAGTAAGCTTCCAAACGATGTCCATTTTCTTTAAAATCACTGTCATTCATTGAATTCTCAATATCACAGGCCCCATAAGGATTGTTCCATCTTGATCTTAGCTCTCTAAGGAATGAATAGAGTTGAGAATTATAAAACAAAACTTTTTGACCAGTGTTAACTTTTTGATAATTTTCACAAGTTTTGCAGAATGCATATGTGTCCTTGAACATGGTGGGCCAGTAAAATCCATTTTGAAAAATTTTTATAACTGTCTTTTTTGACGAGAAATAAATTCCACATGCTTTAGAATGACAAAGTTTAATGACACTACTTACCTCATTGTCGGGAATGAATCTTTGAAATATTTGATCAGGACAATATTTGAATAAGTTAGGGTCATCATAATAAAAGCTCTTCACTTCGTTCAAAAACTTTTCTTTGTCTTAGGTACTCCAATCAGCTGGCAAATCTCCTAAAGCAAGAAAATTAATATTTTTATCATACCAAGGTATTGGACTAAGAGAAAGTAAGGATTTGTTAGGAAAGTAATCATCAATTGGTGTGATGTCAGATGTTGAATTTGTTGTCACTGTTGACAAAAGATCCGCATCAACATTTTCGGTGCGTTTTTCATCGATGATTTCTTTCTCAGAATAAATCATTTGCAAATCTTCAGATTCATCCAACTCATTTTTACTTAAAGTAGATTCAAGTTGATCATAGACTAATTCATCAATATGATCTACTTCTTGTAAATCATTATCATCTTCAGGTTGCTTGCAAATGTTGAAAATATTCATTTCCAATGTCATGTTTCCAAATGATAGCTTCATCAGTCCATTCCTACAATTAATCAATGCATTAGAGGTTGCAAGAAACGGACGTCCTAAAATAATAGGAAATGAATTACATGTTTCAACAGGTTCTGTGTCTAAGACAATAAAATCCACAAGATAAATGAATTTATCGACTTGTACTAACACATCTTCAATTATTCCTCTAGGCACTTTTACAGATCTATCGGCAATTAACCTCCCCGGCAACGACGCCAAAAACTTGACACGACTAAAAGATTGATTTCTTCTCCCAAGTGCAGGAGTGTCGAAGTAATAAATAATCCGGCAAGACCAGGGTCGAACCACAGGGAGGTTAATTGTATAAATTATAAATAGCAATAATATAACAACAATAACAACAACAATAATAATAGTAATAACAATAATAATAATAATAATAATAATAATAATAGTACTAATAATAATACTAATAATAATAGTAATAGTAATAATAATAATAATAATAATAATAATAATAATAATAATAATAAAGAAAAAGAAGGAGAAGAAGAAGAAGAAGATGATGAGAACTTTGAGATGGAATATTAATGTAATGATTAAACAATGATAATAATAAATGTCAAGGTTAGGATGGAATATTAATGTAACGATTAAACAATGATAATAACAAATGTCAAGGTTAGAGGTTCCACTAATGGTATATCAAACAAGTATAGTATAAACTCTTATTATTGAATTGGAAACCACACACAAAGGAGGTTCCAATCAGATTATATATTGTTAACATGATTACATTAGTCATCTTATTCAATTAATGCTAATACTTGTAAATCTCGTCAAGCATTCATGATTATAACTTATGTTAACAACAAATCAAGTTTCTTTCATAGCTCAGGTGTCGGTTATACCATACATTATGGGCTATGAAAGTGCCAAGCATTTGTTGTACCAAGTGTTATACAACATAAATCAAGATTAGTCATTTAACAAGCAAAGTATTAAAGAGTGAACAAGATAACAAATACAAAACATGTTAGTATCAAACATTAAAATCCATCTTAAGTTTACATTATACTTATTCGTACACCATTAGTGTAACCTTTTCACCTTGACATAATTAACTTAGCTAGACATAATGAAAGAAAGAAAAATAGATAAACAAAATAAGAACATAAAAGTTAACTAAGTAAAGGAAAGGAAATGAAAGGCATAAACTTAATATTAATGAAAGCAAAGCATAAACATTACAAAAAATATAAAGAGAGAAAGGAAGAGCATGATCTTAATCTGGACACCAAGATGCCTAAATGCATGGCAAATGCCTCCTTTTATAGGCCAAAATTGGGAACTATTGATTTGATGACTAAATGATGAGTGGGTGGCCAACTCTTGACTTGGTGACAATCCTTATCTTCTCTTATCTGCCAAAAATGTCATTGATAACGTCAAAATTGGAGCCACTTGAAAACATGAAAGTTGTGGACAATTGTCTCAGCTTTCTTGTGTAAAAACTTCAGCTCATTTGGACTTCTAGAACTCCAGATATGTCCAAAATACTGAATAGTACTCGGGCTAAAGGATAGCTTCGGGCTTCTTTGTTGTTGCAATAATTTGGACTTGAAAATGGCCTTTTTAAATCTGGGGCTCCATATGAAAGTTGTAGGCCTATGTCTTACCTTTCTATCCATATAAAGTATACCTAAATCTGAGATTTATAGCTCCAGACATGACCTAATTACCAAACAGTGTTCCGGTTTGGATTGCACCAACATCTCTTTTCTAATTTTGGCCATCTCTTTGCCCTTGCAATTTAAGTTGTTAAAGTCATCAATCAATTCTTTCATTTATGTGATAGGCCTGCATTTAAAATGAATATTTACCATAAATTAAAGGTATCTTATATTATTAGATATATTATTATAAAACATGCTTTAGTTAAGGAGTTATTGGTACTTTAAGTGCAAAATGATGATATAAAACCATGATAAAAATGCACTTTTAAATATTAATCAACAGGTAATGGTGTATATAGCCTATATGGTTGTACTCTAGATTTTGTCTTTCAACAAGCAATGCACTGTTCACAAATTCGTTGCACATCTCTTTTCATCTTTGGCCAATAAAAATGCTCTTGCAATACATCCAAGGTTTTCGCAACCCCAAAGTGACCCATTAAACCACCTTCATGTGCTTCACAAATAAGCAATTCATGCAAAGAACTAGTAGGAACACACAATATATTCTCTTTGAACAAATAACCATCCATCAAATAAAACTTACCAAAAGCTGAATGTCCACATGCATTATAAATCTCGGCAAAGTCAGAATCATTATCATACAATTCCCTCACATATTCAAAGCCTAACAATCTAGTATTCATTGTGTGTAAAAGAACATACCTGTGCGAAAGTGCATCAGCTACAATGTTCTCTTTGCCTTGCTTATACTTGATTACATAAGGAAAAGTTTCAATGAATTCAACCCATTTTGCATGCTTCCTATTTAACTTACCTTGTCCTTTTAGATGTTTCAAGGACTCATGATCTGAATGGATTACAAACTCTTTTGGTCACAAGTAATCTTGCCATGTCTCAAGTGCTCTTACCAATGCATAGAGTTCTTTGTTGTAAGTGGGATAGTTCAAGGTCGCTCCACTTAACTTCTCACTAAAATATGCAACAAGTCTCCGATCCTACATCAAAACAGCACCTAGTCCCATTCCAGATGCATCACATTCTATTTCAAATGTTTTCGTAAAGTCAGGTAAAGCCAAAACAGGTGCAGAACATAATTTATCTTTCAAAAGAACAAAAGCCAATTCTTGTTCCTCCCCCCATTTAAACCCAACTAACTTTTTAACAACTTTATTCAAGGGTGTAGCTATTGTACTGAAATCTTTCACAACCTATAAAAACTAGCTAACCCATGAAAACTCCTTACCTCACTTACCGATTTGGGTGTAGGCCAATCCCGGATGGCCTTAACTTTCTCCTCATCCATCTCAATACTTTATGCAGTTACAACATAGCCAAGAAACACAATTTTCTCCATGCAAAAATCACACTTTTGAAGATTAGCATACAATTTCTCACTACGCAACACAATAAGTACATTACGCAAATGATTAAGATGCTTAGTTAAGTTCTTGCTATAGATTAGAATGTCATCAAAATACACAACTACAAACTTACCTATGAATGCATGCAACACATGATTCATTAAACGCATAAACGTACTAGGTGCATTTGTAAGTCCAAACGGCATTACTAACCATTCATACAAACCATGCTTAGTCTTAAATGTTGTTTTCCACTCATCACCTTCTTTCATTCTAATTTGATGGTACCCAATTTTCAAGTCGATTTTAGAGAAAATACAGGATCCATGTAACTCATCTAATATGTCATCAAGCCTAGGAATGGGGTGTCTATACTTTACTATTATGTTGTTGATGGCTCGGCAATCAACACGTATCCTTCATGTTCCATCCTTCTTAAGCACAAGTAGCACGGGTACAACACAGGGGCTCATACTCTCACGAATGTAGGCCTTTTCCATCAGCTCATCAACTTACCTTTGAAGCTTCTTCGTCTCCTCAGGATTGCTTCTATAGGCTGGTCGGTTAGGAATTAAAGCTCCGGGTATGAAATCAATCTGATGCTCTATCCCCCTCAATGGTGGTAATCCGCTAGGAGTATCGTCGGGGAACACATCATCAAACTCTTGCAACAAAGCAATAGCAATACTAGGCACAATATGATCAAGATCATTAGTATTAAAGTAAACCTCTTTGTACACAAGTAAAATCATTAGCTTGTTAGTGAAAAATACAGATCTAACCTCACCCTCTCGAGCATAAAAATTAGGTTGTTTCTTTAGTTTTTCCACACAATTCTCATCACCCTTACTGACTTTCTTCACTCCTCTTATGTTACCTCCACTCTCGGCCAGATTTGGGTGTTTTTGAGTTGTGGTCGAATGGTTTGATTTGTTTGGAGTGTTGGCTGAATATTTGTTTGTATTTGGATGGGTGGCCGAATGGGTTTTAGTGGTTTGAGTTCTAGCCGAATCTGATGGTCTTCTCTCCCCTTGTTCCTCACCTTAAGTTTCTCTCCCCATCGCCTCATGCTCACTTTTTAGCTTTATTTGATCATCATACACCTGTTTGGGTGTAAGAGGTACATGAGTGATGGTTTTACCATCTTTTACAATGGTATACCTATTTTTAACCCCATCATGAATTGCCTTCCTATCATATTGCCATGGTCTCCCCAACAAGATGTGACTTGCTTGCATTGGTACCACGTTGCACAGAACTTCATCAACATATTTCCCAATCGAAAATGGAACCACAACCTGTTTAGTCACTTTCACTTCACCACTATCATTCAGTCATTGTAATTTATATGGTTTAGCATGCTTAACAGTACACAAATTCAGTTTACTAACAAGGGTGGTACTACAAACATTAACACAGCTTCCACTATCTATAATTAAACCACACACTTTGCTTTGTACATAACAACACGTATGGAAGATGTTCTCTCTTTGTTGATTAATTTCATCTTCCTTTACCTGAACCTGAAGTGTTCATCTTATAACCAAGGACTCTCCAACTAGTAATGCTAACTCATCCCCATCACTATCCTCCAATGGTAGCATGCCTTCACAATCAGATGTGTCACTTTCAGATTCCATATCACCATTATCTCTAATCATCATGATTCTCTTGTTTGGACACTCTGAAGCATAATATCCATGTCCTTGACACTTGAAACATTTAACATCACGGGTACGTTTAGGTTGAGTTTCAGATTTACCTTTGGCATCAGTAGGAACATCAACTTTAGCCTTTGGTAGTTTAGTTCTAGAAGGAACAAAGGATCTTGGCCGAACAGTATCCTCTCTCTTTAGATTCAGCTTCCAAGATGATGAAGAGCTCGAATTAAACGCTGGTCGAGCATGTCCCTTCCAAAGTTATCTCTCCATCTTCGTAGCCATGTGAACCATGTCCTCTAGTTCCACATAGTGTTATAGCTCAACCACATTAGCAATGTCCTGATTTGACCCATTAAAAAACCTAGTCATAGTGGCTTCTCTATCCTCAACAACATTGGCCCGAATCATTGTCATCACCATCTCTTTGTGATATTCATCTAGTAATCTTATAACCTTGATTCAGAGCTTGGAGCTTCAAATATAAGTCTCTATAATAGTGGTTTGGCACAAATCGTCTCCTCATTAAGACTTTCATCTCCCCCTAGGTCTGACCGGGTCGTTCCCCATTCCTCCTCCTACTGATTACAATTTGATCCTGGAAAGCCGAAATAGGTCTAATAGGAGTGTGACACAATGGAAACCTGCCCCAAGGCACTAACACTATTGGATTGAGTAGAATGACGCCACAAAGCCAGTTAATCTTCGATAAGTCAGATTCAATTTGTTCAAGAACTGAAGAATGCAAGAATCACTCTCACACGTTAAAACTGAAAAAAAAAAAGATTCAGAAGTAATTATCATCCAAAAGCTGCTGAAATTTTGGCTTACATGAGTTTAAATAGTTCTTGAAAAGTTAACCCTAATAGACCCCTTATATGGACTTAAATAAGGTCCATGTAAAACTGACCCAAAACCCTAAACTGAAAAGCACATAACTTAATCAAAACAAGCCTAGGATCCTAACTGAAAACAAAGTATTAATTAAGCCCAAACAAGCCTTGGGCTGTAGCTAACAAAATAAAACAAAGCCTATAATATTAAATCCATGTTTTATCATGAGAAGAAGAGAAGGAAGTAAAATATTATAGAACTGATTCAAGGCTTATTTATAGTCTTCCATGCAGCCCCTTAATCCTAGAAACAAAAGGAAAAGGTAGCCACCCATGTTGTTTCCAAGTTGTAGAAGGATTCTTTTGTTTCCTTTGCTGTCATCACTTCATGGCCCAAATAAGGTTATGTTGGACCCCTCTTGCACATGGATAAGATGTACTAGGGTCTCCTTTTGATACTCTAATGGACCTTTCAATTTTGACTTGGTTGAAACATCCAAAACCAATGCATTCAATGCCTCTTTCAATGCCTTGGTCTTGGACCGAGTCATTGGACCATTTGGAACATGTATTGGGTCCTTGCTAGTGTTTTTGGGCTGGTCATAAAGCTAAAACATGGCTACAAAATTTAAGACCAGGATTGATTAGTACTTAAAAGTGTATTTTTATCATGGTTTTATATCATCATTTTGCACTTGAAGTATCAATAACTTCTTAACTATCACATGTTTTATAATAATATATCTAATAATATAAGATACCTTTAATTTATGGTAAATGTTCATTTTAAATGTAGGTTTATCACATAAATGAAAGGATTGATTGATGAGTTTAAGAATTGAAATTGAAAGGATAAAGAGATGGCCAAACTTAGAAAAGAGATGCTGGTGTAGTCCAAACCAGAACACTGTTAAGTAATTAGCTCATATCTGGAGTTATAGATCTCGGATTTAGGTCTACTTTATATAGATAGAAAGGTAAGGCATAGGCCTACAACTTTCATATGAAGCCGAAGATTTAAGAAGGTCATTTTCAAGTCCAAATTGTAGCAACAACAAAGAAGTTTAAATATGTCTTGCAGTCTGAATATTGTTCAGTTTTTGGCCTATATCTAGAGTTCTAGAAGTCCAAATGACCTCCATTTTTTTTTCTAGAAAGCTGAGACAATTTTCTACAACTTTCATGTTTTCAAGTGGTTTCAATTCTAACGTTATTAATGATATTTTGGACATACAAGAGAAATATTTAAACCAAAGGAGGTTAATTGTAGAACTTTGAGATGGAAGATTAATATAATGAAACCACTTGAAACCACTAATATAATCATGTTAACAATTTATAATTTGATTGGAACCTCCTTTGTGTGTGGTTTCTAATTGAATAATAAGAGTTTATACTATACTTGTTTGATATACCATTAGTAGATCCTCTAACCTTGATATTTGTTGTTATCATTGTTTAATCATTATATTAATCTTCCATCTCAAAGTTCTCATGAACTTTTTCTTCTTCTTCTTCTTCATTATTATTATTATTATTATTATTATTATTATTCTTGTTGTTGTTGTTGTTGTTGTTGTTGTTATTATTTATAATTTATACAATTAACCTCCTTTGGTTTGACCCCAGTCTTGTTGGGTTATTTATTACTTCGACACTCTTGCACTTAGGAGAAGACATCGATCTTTTGGTCGTGTCACAAGGTCTACCAGAAGACTTCTTGAAATATTCAGGTTTATAAACTCTGGCATTATTATCATTTGATAATACTTATATACTCATTTCACAACTATTCTTACACCTTCATTTTCACACACACACACACTTTAACATATGATTGTGGGTTGCATATTAGATTATTACATTATTTATGTTTTTTTGTTAAAGATAACAACTAAGAAAAAGGG
>NW_011501300.1:26402-37397 GCF_000495115.2 Populus euphratica | reverse complement strand
ACAAAGATAATAATCTCAACCCAAGGAAGTTAACCTTAAACATTAGAACAAAATATTATTTTCTTCCAATAAAAGCCCCATCATCTATATTTTCAACATTGAGCACATAAAAAGAAAGGTTTCTTAATATCTTGTTTAAGAGATATTGAGCAGATATATAAATTTAATGAGAGTTTATTTATCTGAATAGATTAATGGAATTGAATAATGAATGTCTTGCTTTGTGGAACTTGCAAATTATTTTCCTATTTTAACGTTTTAATCACTAGGGACTAGTGATAAGATGGTTAGGGGGTGTAATTAGTACTTAAAAGTGCATTTCTATTAAGGTTTTATATCATCATTTTGCACTTGATGTATTAATAACTCCTTAACTAGAGCACGTTTTATAATAATATAAGATACCTTTAATTTATGGTAAATGTTCATCTTAATTGCAAGCTTATCATATAAATGAAAGGATTGATTGATAATTTTAACTACTGAAATTGAGAAGACAAAGAGAGGGCTAAGCTTCCTAGATCCACAAATATTCCTCCCGCTGAGATAATGTGCCCTAAAAATACTACCTCATTGAGCCAAAACTCACATTTATCCCACTGTGCATATAGTCTATTCTCCCTTAGTATTTCCAACACTTTCCTCGAGTGTTGCTCATGTTCCAAATAAGAGCTGGAATACACCAATATATCATTAATAAACATCACCACATATTTATCTAGATAGAGCTAAAGCACTCGATTCATCATGTCTATAAATACTACCAAGGCATTTGTCAACCTAAAAGGCATTACTAAAAAATCATAATGCTCGTAATAGGTCCTAAAGGTAGTTTTCAATATATCTTGTTCTTTGATTCTTCGTTCATGGTACCCCGATCTCATATCTATCTTAGAAAACACCCTTACACCTTTCAATTAGTTAAATAAGTCATCTATTCATGAAAAAGGGTACTGGTTCTTCACTGTCACTTTGTTCAACTAACGATAGTCGACACACAACTAAAATGTACCATCCTTTTTCTTTATGAATAGTACCAGGGCTCCCTTAGGCGAGTTGCTTGGTTGTATGAACTCTTTGTCCAATAATTCCTGAAGTTGGATCTTCAATTCGGCCAATTCTATAAAAGTCATCCTATAAGGGGACTGTGCTTTAGGATCGACTTCTGAAATAGTTTTGATGGAAACTTCAAACTCCTGGACTAGGGGCAACTGATTGGTACTTAAAAGTGCATTTTTTATCAAGGTTTTATGTCATCATTTTGCACTTGAAGTATTAATAACTACTTAACTAAAGCATGTTTTATAATAATATATCTAATAATATAAGATACCTTTAATTTATGGTAAATGTTTATTTTAAATGCAGGCTTATTACATAAATGAAAGGATTGATTGGTGAATTTAAGAACTGAAATTAAAAGAACAATTGTGGTAAATGTCTATTTTTAATGCAGGTCTATCACATAAATGAAAGGATTGATTGATGACTTGAAGAACTTAAATTGCAAGGATAAAGAGATGGCTAAACTTAAAAAAGAGATGTTGGTGCAATCCAAATTGGAACACTGTTCGGTAATTGGGTCACATCTAGAGTTGTAGATCTCAGATTTAGGTCTACTTTATATGGATGGAAAGGTAAGACATAGGCCTACAAGATATAAAAAGGTCATTTTCAAGTCCAAATTATAGCAACAACAAACAAGTCCAAATTTGTCTTCTAGCCCGAGCACTATTCAGTTTTTGGTCCATATCTGGAGTTTTAGTAGTCCAAATAACCTGAATTTTTTACACAAGAAAGCTGAGACAATTGCCCACAACTTTCATGTTTGCAACTGGCTCCAGTTTTGACGTTATCAATGACGTTTTGGGCAGACAAAAGAAGATAAGGATTGTCACCAAGTCAAAAGTTGGCCACCCACTTATCAATTAGTCCAAGTGGTTCCAATTTTGACGTTATCAATGACGTTTTGGGCAGACAAGAGAAGATAAGGATTGTCACCAAGTCAAAAGTTGGCCACCCACTTATCAATTAGTCATCAAATCAATAGTTCCTAATTTTGGCCTATAAAAGGAGGCATTTGCCATGTTCTTGACCGCTTTTTTATGATCGGCTTGTTTTAACTCGCAAGTGCACGAGTGTGCGATGTAGCAATTAACTTGGTAAGATCGAGGTCATATCCACAGAGAGCTAGATCTGGAAATTAAGCTAAGTAACAAAAAAAAAACTCAAGAGAAATTAAATTAACAATAACTTGGTTGAAAATAATTGATGGATTTGTTTTCAAAGATAAAAAAAAAAATGTAAATAGATTTTAAATGACAAGAAAAGTAAGTCTTGGTCCAAATCAATTTTAATGGTGATGTATTGGTGATTTCTTCAACATATATAAGATAACTCAACCTAATATCAACGATGGTGATATTAGATCGGAAGATATTACAATGAAGATTAGAAAGATGAAGATTGATTATTGCTTAAGAATGAACAAGTACTTTCATATTAAGTAAGACATTGAATCAAGCAATCTCTATACCAAAACTAAAGTTTGTGCATAAAAATTCAAGATTATAACATAACCTAAATGATTTCTAAAATTTATTTACAATAATAAATCATTCATGAAGAAAATAAGAAGATAAACATTAAGATTCATTCATATCCTAAAGAACTCACCTCAATCACCATTATCCTTGATTTGGATCCAAGAAAGAGTTTAGCCAACCATGATTATATATAAGAACACTTCAATAAACATGAAAGAACTTGAATCCAACTGAAAAAATAAGTTTTACAAACTAAAGAACCGAAATCTATAAAGAAGAACACAATACAATTTCAGAAAAAATTCGGACACAAATCTGACTCTAACTTTGGACAGCAATTCGACCCTCTTAGAAGCTTTTTTTCGAGAAGTCTATTAGAGACATATTTATAGGCAATTCTGTCACCTTTCCAGATCATTAAAGAACAGCTCATTTGGACACCTGAGTCAAAAGGTATGGGCAAAACACCGAAAGGTGTTCTGAAAAATCAAATCAAGACAGCTTTACAACTACTTTGGTGCACATTTTTCTTCCTCATTTATGAGGTGTCTCCTTCTTCTTTTTGACCCAAAATAATGTTAAAATATCCCCTCCAGCTTTCCATCCATGTGCTTGCCTTCTTGGATCAATGGATTACCCAAAATAAATCAATTGTTATTTGTTGTGTGGACATGTAAGATCATGGATTGTGTTTGGGTTAGTTTGAAGGTTGATTTGGGGTTGATTTAGGGCTGATTTTGGGCTGATTTTGGGCTGAATTTGAGCATCAAATAAGTATACAAATGTACTTATTATTTGGGCTAAGATTGACATTGAAACCTTGAGTGTTTAATGGTTGAAGTTTGCACACAACATAAGGCAAGGTTGGGCTTGAAATAAATCATATACTATTCTTTTCTAGAATTGGAATAGAATTGATTTTTGGGACAAATTTGGAGCACTTATTTGAACCAAGATTTGCTTCACTCTTCAACTAAATGTCTCTTCAATTCTTTGTTCTGAATTCCGACGTTGAATTTTGTGAATTAATTCATTTAAGCTCCAAAAACCTATCGAAACATTAAAACAAACTTCATTACTAAAAAACACATCAATTATTATAAAAACAACCAAATAAAAACAATAAATACATATTAAAATAAGAGACTTAATGACACTTTTGATGCACAATCATAACCCACACCTGTTCTATGAAAGGAACTTGATTTATTGTTAACATAAGTTATAATCATGAATACCTGACAACATTTACAAGTATTAGCATTATTCAAATAAGATAACTAATGTAATCATGTTAACAATTTATAATCTGATTGGAACCTTCTTTGTATGTAGTTTCCACTTGAGTAATAAGAGTTTATACTATATTTGTCTGGAATACCATTAATGGATCCTTTAATCTTGACATTTTTTTTATCATTATTTAATCCTTATATTAATCTTACATCTTAAAGTCCTCTTTAACTTCTTCTTTTTCTTATTATTATTAGTACTACTATTACTACTACTACTACTATTATTGCTATTATTGTTGTTGTTGTTATTGTTGTTATTATTATTTATAATTTGTATAGTTAACCTATATGTGGTTCGATCCTGGTCTTGTTGGGTTATTTATTATTTCGACACTCCTACATTTAGAAGAAGACGTCAATCTTTTATCATGTCACTGTAAAAGATTCTCAATTTCAAAATTGTTCAACAAAAACATATAAGAATAAAAATAGTTATTATGATAGTTTTAAAACCTAATTTGGGTATTGATCTAGGGTATAGCTGAGGTCACAAGTCGGGTTAACCTGAATCATTGTAAGAATAAAAACAGTTATTATCATAATTTTTAAATCTAATTCAGTTGTCGATCAAGGGCAAGTCCTAAGTCACAAGTGGGGTTGACCATTGATCTGGGTCAACGTAAGGACAAAAATGGTTATTATCATAGTTTTAAAATCTGACTTGGAGGTTGACCCGAGATAAAGCCTGGGTCACATGGTAAGAGGTTTAACTTGCCTTGACCCTGATCAATCTATGGATGTACGTTGTTATTATTATAATTTTAAAATCCAACTAGAGCGTTGACTAGAAGGGTTAACACAAATCGATCTGAGTCAATGTATTGATAAAAGTGGTTATTATTATCGTTTTAAAACCCAACTTAGAAATTAACCAGAAACAACTTTTAGGTCACTGGTCGGGAGGGTCACCCGACTAACCAAAAAAATCTAACTAATCAAATAAACCTTGTTTTACCAAAAACAATTTCTCAAAAAAGTCAACAGGTATTTGACTCATGTTTTATCCCAGATTAACTTAGATTTTTGACTAAGTCAAGTTGAGTCAATTTTTTCTCTATTTTTTCTTAAACTTGTACTAGTTTAGGCTTTACAATAGCCCATCAAGTTAGTCCTATTTTTATAACTAGAATTATTGTAATATTATTAATTTTGACTCTCAATATAAACTAAAGTAATATATATGTATTTTATTAATCTCACTTTAAGGTAAATTTGGTTATTGTTCAGGGACAGAAAAGACGGAGGCAATGGACACAAGACAAAAAAGAAGAAAAATACATAATTGTATTTGATAGTGATGTGTAGGACAAAGTGACTATTTATATATATTTTTTTTGTTATAATGGACAAGACATAATAAAATATAAAAAAATTAATTTTACCCTTATATTGTTATTAAACTTACATATTTTAAAATAATTAAACTTTGGGCATTGTTGGTGCTTAGTAATATTTGATAAACAAAGTATTATATTGTTTGTTTTATGAAAAATGATTTTTTAAAAATTATTTGTAAAATTTTTTATATTTGTAAAAAAAATTTATATTTGTTTATTATTATAAAAGTTGATCAATAAAAAACATTTTTTAATTAGAGAAATTTGATATGATTTGCAGAAAAATAATTTTTTTAGCAGCAAATACTTTTTAAAAGTTCTAAAAAATTTAAAAATATCTTATTATTTTTTAATTATATTAAATTTGATCCCTAATTTTTTTATTGAAATATGTTTTATATTGATTTTTTTATTTTTTTCAATTTCAACCTATAGAATTTGATTTAATTTGATTTTTATATCAACTTTTATAATTATTTTTTTATTGTTATTTGTTTTTTCTTATTATTTTCTTAATTAAAATTTTTTATCTATTAAAGTTGATCATTATTTTTTAATTACTATTTATTTTATTTGATATAATTTATAAAATTAAAATTTTTATTTTATTATCTTTTAACTTTTTTATCTATGCTTATTTTTATATTGTTATTTATTTTCTTTGAAATATTTTATAAAATTAAAAAAAATAATTTCATCCATTTTCAACCAAATTTAATCTTTATTTTTTTATTACTATTTATTTTATATAAAACAATTTGTAAAATTAAATTATTTTTTAATTTTATCTTTTTATTTTTTATTTATCAAATTTAATCCTTATTATTTTAACAAACTTGAAAAAAAATTAAATTTTAAAAAGTTATTTTTCTATTTATTTTTCATGATATAGTTAAAGATTATAATATATTTACCAACTTATTTTTCATACTACTACCAAAAATTAAAAATAATTTACTTAAACAAATGGTACCTAAACATAAGATCAACACAAACTTCTATCTAACGGTAAAATTGTCACATGGTACAAGTGTTTCAACTAAGCACGTGTGTTAAACTCCTTGGACCTGATTACCTACAACCAATTACTGCAAAATCCAACCTGGCCAATACCATAAATTAGAATTTGTGTTTTCACAATTACAAGAAACATTCTATAACCATTTCAGCCTCCTTGTATAAATAGCAAAAAGGAGATTGCAACAACAGAATATCCATCAGTTTTCTGAGAACAGCTACTCTTACTAAGAATGTAGATGACATCTCTCATATCAAATTGCCATGAATCATACCATTTTCTTGTTGGAAAATCTCTCTATTTCCGGTAGGGATGAAACCTTCCAGTAACAGCAGCACCACCATTTGCACTGCCTCCATACACCTTATTACTGCCATAGACACCACTAACAGCATCACCATTACCATATCTTTTACCACTACCAAAACCATCACCATCACCAGTTCTCCCATATCCTTTACCACCACCATACTCAGCAGCATTGTTGTAAGCACTTGGAGTACCATAACCACTTCCTCCATATGCACCAGCTCCATACATCATTGGCCCACCAAATCCAAATCCATAACCATATGCTCCATAACCACCATAAAAACCAGCAGTGCTTCCAGGAGGATAGCTTCCCCCATAACTGCCATAACCACTATAACTATCATAGCCACTGTACCCACCATATTCTCTGCCCATTTTTTGACCATAACGACCTGCTGAACTATTGCCAGCACCAAAACCACCAGCAACATTTCTGAATCCAGCATAAGACTTTGTTGCATTGCCATGATCACCACCAGTTCTCTTTGGTTCAGCCTTCTTTATTTCCACCTAAAATTTATATTCAAGGGCTCAAGTTATTAACATCTCACAATGCCACATCATAATCATCCAGTAGGATGACAGGGATGTCATTTTTCAGCAGAACTATAACCTACCTGTTTACCACCAAGCTCATGTGTTCTGCCCTCTGAAAAGATTTGTTCTACAGCATCTTCAATGTCAAACGTGACAAACCCAAATCCCCTAGACCTTCCAGTCTTATGATCTAGCATAATCTGGTGGTCAACAATGCTACCATAAACAGAGAAGTATTCCTTTAATTCATCTGTAATATAACAACAAAGCCCAAAGAGAATATCGATTTAGCTCATTTAGAAAAGAGAAATTCAATATGAAAATTGAGCTACATTACCTTCAGTCAAAGATGGTGGTATTCCACCCACAAAAATTTTTTTTGTTCTTGTTATTCCTTTAAACTCTATATCTTCCCTTGGAACTGTCCTCTTCACCTCCACCTGGCAGAAGAATGCAACAAAGTAAGCTCCCAAGTTACAAAAATTTCCACTTTTATAAAGCGATGGATAAAAAATACCAGAAACTTGGAAATCTTATGTTGTCAGGAAATGAGTGAGTGAATGTTACCGCTCTTCCATCTATAACATGGTCTTCCTCCAAAACCCTATCACCAACTGCAGGGTCAGCAAATGTTACAAAGCCAAACCCTCGTGGCCTTCCAGAATGTCTATCCGTCATTATTACAGAGTCCATGACTTCTCCATACTTACTAAAGTAATTGGTGAATGTTTCTGAAACCAAAGAGATGTGATAGACATTAGCATTAAAGAGATCCAAAGCTACCTAAGGAGTATTTTATGACAACAGACAACAAATCAGGCTTAACAGAACAGTAAAATGGACTGGGAAAAAAAATGGACACTGCTGAAGGAGAATTTACTGGCCAAGGATAACAAATCAGAAAAATTGCAAACAACAAAATGGTGAAACAAAGAAGACAACATGGCTAGTTGATTTTAAGCTCATTGGTCTCAGTTTCGCTCATGAAAATTCACAAAACCAGAAACTGGATCAGTTCTCATCTATCCTTGTCATCTATTCAATTTTATTTAAGTACCGATAAGTTTAGAAAGATGAGCAACAAACTCCTTTGGTAGTATGCATGCAAGCTGACAACTACCCTTGTAGCTGTCCCTGATGCTGTAGAACTAAGCAGCAATCCCTCACTAGAGGAACGGCACATCTTCTTCAAATTTCTAGACCAAGTGTCAGAAAACTAGCTCGCAGCAATTAAGAAGGCAGGTAACCGATTTCCCTACATTGTGTTCATGAGAGATCAGTAATACTAAGAGTAAGAAAAAGCTCGGCATGATCCCAATTGCTAATGGATTTTGATCATGATATGACCTGCCAATAACTCAAATAACAGAACCCATTGCTGAACCATTCCATAGACTTAAATATATTGCAACTACAGAAGTAAATTAAAAAACTATAATGCAATCCACAAAGTTCTCTCATCATAAACAATCAAGAACAGTCACAAATTGAATATCTAGACTCTTTCCAGAGTGAAATATCGCAGTATGGATTGACAAGTCAGCACTATAAATCATGATTAAACCTCAATGTCGTCACAAATATCCCACTAAGAAACTAAGAGAAATGCAACAAAATAACACAAATTAGCTATTCAAATTGCAATGGATTGTATGAATTGAACTGCCCAATTCAATCCTACAAGACATAAATAATTCTAATACAATAAATTATTAAGATAATAATAATAAAAAAGTATAAAAATTTGAAATGTTACCTTCAGTAGTTTCCCAGGAGACACCACCAACAAAGAGTTTTCTACCAACAAAAAAAGAAACCCATATATTATTTCCCCAATCACAATTATTGCGGCGACAAATGCTGCAATCGGCTTTTGATTTCAGTTAACCCTCTAAAACAAGAAGAAAAGCCAAAATCCCCACAACATACACAGATAGAGTACAAACTAACCCTGCAGATGAAGAGTCACGATTGTGGTGATGATAGTGATGATTCATTGACTGATTTCTCTCAATCCCTCCACTGCCTATTTCTCCTTCCTGTTGTTGCTGTTCTTCTTCTTCTTCATAATAACCTTCTTCTTGCCGCTGCTGTTGTCGATTGTCTTCGTCACGGCCATCAAAGGAAATTACGTTATCTTCATATTGCCTTTCTTGAAGTGGATAATCATAATCCATTGACATCGTTTTGACCTATCAAACAAAAACCTGCAAAAAAAACCGAACCTCGTTTTTTTAATTCTACCTAACCCTAACTACAAATACCCTAAAATTATACTAGCCTAGATTGATTAATTGACTGAACAGCTCTACTAGATAGGGTTTTGACGATGCAGGAAGAGGATAAGGATTCGATTTTGAAGTAGCAGAGAAACCCTAGTATTGCCAAGAAACGGTGCCGTGCGAGAGAGAGAGAGAGAGAGATTCAAATTGAAATATTCGAACTTCTGGAGGTTAGATGTATGCATTTATTTATTTAATTGCTTTTGAGACAGAACGACGTCGATCTGGCTCGCGGCCGTTAAAAAGCACATGCATGCCCACCGTGTCATGTTTGACGGTCAAAAAGAAACAGGAAGCCAAATTTCATGTCCAGCCACGAAAAGAAGCGTGAAATAGATGTCCTTTTATGGATTCATAAAAGAATGTTTCACAAACCCATATTTGTGAAGAAAGCTGTTCATCATTTCTTACCGGGGGATTGTAAGTTTATTTTTCACTACAACTTATTATTTCAAGGTTATTAAATTATCATGAATGCATTCATTTTAATTAATTAAATTAAATTTACATGTACAAAAACTAAATTAATGTTAAAATAATAATAATTGCCATGAATCATAAGAAGAGGAAGAGATGAACATAACTCAAATAGTTAAGTTCTAGATTTGTTTTTTAAAATCACTTGTTGGAGTCTCGTAAACCTCAGAGTCACTAGAGACATATATGGTTATTAGTTTTAAGGCCTGTGGAATCAGTTGAGATACATATAAACTAGTTCGGACATCAACATTAATTAAAAAAAGAATAAGAGATGAACATTAATATGAGTATGAGTCATTACTTACGGATAGCTTACATAACTTTTTAAATAATTTGGTTATTTCAAGATCATGCAACACTAAAACTTCTCTTTATAATTTATAACTTTTTTTAAACATATTTTTTTAAACCACAATAACAAAAGGCTACCAATAATATCAATCACACACTTAATAAGCTAAAAGGTTTACATCATGATGTATCTCATAAAAAGCTTTACATCAAGATAGGTCGATTTCCCCCTCCAATGTCCACCTAAAGCACGTAGTTGGTTTCCTTTAAGTCTTTCCTAGCATAGATCAGCCTGATACTATCTTTTTATTAGTTTTACAACACTTCTTGAAAAGAATATATATATTGACAAGATATATAAAGCAGTGATGTTATATATCGGGGGAGTGGAATTAAGGGTAGACCTTCTACTTCTAGAACTGGATTATTTTTATTTGATTTTGGACATGGATTGGTTGAGTAGGCATAAAGCATAGGTGGATTATTTCACTAAAATGGTGATTCTCCGAGGAATGAGTAATATTCAAATGGTAGAAAAGAGTAGTACCTGCTTTATAATCTCATTAAAAAGGGGAAGTATAGAATTGAAAAATATTCCTATTATGAGGGAATTTCTGGATGTATTCCTGGAGGAATTACCTGGGTTGCTGACATGACTAAAAAATTGATGTCTTCCCTCAAGTACAAGAGTATCGAAGTAATAAATAACCCGGCAAGACCGGGGTTGAACCACAGGGAGGTTAATTGTATAAATTACAGATAACAATAATACAACAACAACAACAACAACAACAATAATAATAACAATAATAATAACAATAATAATAATAATAATAATAAAGAAAAAGAAGGAGAAGAAGAAGAAAAAGATGAGAACTTTGAGATGGAATATTAATG
>NW_011501300.1:24111-24349 GCF_000495115.2 Populus euphratica | reverse complement strand
AAACATGAAAGTTGTAGGAAATTGTCTCAGCTTTCTTGTGTAAAAAATTCAGGTTATTTGGACTACTAAAACTCCAGATATGGACCAAAAACTGAATAGTGCTCGGGCTAGAAGACAAATTTGGACTTGTTTGTTGTTGCTATAATTTGGACTTGAAAATGACCTTTTTATATCTTGTAGGCCTATGTCTTACCTTTCCATCCATATAAAGTAGACCTAAATCTGAGATCTACAACTC
>NW_011501300.1:22085-24077 GCF_000495115.2 Populus euphratica | reverse complement strand
AGTGTTCCGGTTTGGATTGCACCAACATCTCTTTTTTAAGTTTAGCCCTATCTTTGTTCTTTTAATTTCAGTTCTTAAATTCACCAATCAATCCTTTCATTTATGTAATAGGCCTGCATTTAAAATAAACATTTACCATAAATTAAAGGTATCTTATATTATTAGATATATTATTATAAAACATGCTTTAGTTAAGGAGTTATTAATACTTCAAGTGCAAAATGATGACATAAAACCTTGATAAAAAATGCACTTTTAAGTACCAATCAGTTGCCCCTAGTCCAGGAGTTTGAAGTTTCCATCAAAACTATTTCAGAAGTCGATCCTAAAGCACAGTCCCCTTATAGGATGACTTTTATAGAATTGGTCGAATTGAAGATCCAACTTCAGGAATTATTGGACAAAGAGTTCATACAACCAAGCAACTTGCCTAAGGGAGCCCTGGTACTATTCATAAAGAAAAAGGATGGTACATTTTAGTTGTGTGTCGACTATCGTTAGTTGAACAAAGTGACAGTGAAGAACCAGTACCCTTTTTCATGAATAGATGACTTATTTAACTAATTGAAAGGTGTAAGGGTGTTTTCTAAGATAGATATGAGATCGGGGTACCATGAATGAAGAATCAAAGAACAAGATATATTGAAAACTACCTTTAGGACCTATTACGAGCATTATGATTTTTTAGTAATGCCTTTTAGGTTGACAAATGCCTTGGTAGTATTTATAGACATGATGAATCGAGTGCTTTAGCTCTATCTAGATAAATATGTGGTGATGTTTATTAATGATATATTGGTGTATTCCAGCTCTTATTTGGAACATGAGCAACACTCGAGGAAAGTGTTGGAAATACTAAGGGAGAATAGACTATATGCACAGTGGGATAAATGTGAGTTTTGGCTCAATGAGGTAGTATTTTTAGGGCACATTATCTCAGCGGGAGGAATATTTGTGGATCTAGGAAGCTTAGCCCTCTCTTTGTCTTCTCAATTTCAGTAGTTAAAATTATCAATCAATCCTTTCATTTATATGATAAGCTTGCAATTAAGATGAACATTTACCATAAATTAAAGGTATCTTATATTATTATAAAACGTGCTCTAGTTAAGGAGTTATTAATACATCAAGTGCAAAATGATGATATAAAACCTTAATAGAAATGCACTTTTAAGTACTAATTACACCCCCTAACCATCTTATCACTAGTCCCTAGTGATTAAAACGTTAAAATAGGAAAATAATTTGCAAGTTCCACAAAGCAAGACATTCATTATTCAATTCCATTAATCTATTCAGATAAATAAACTCTCATTAAATTTATATATCTGCTCAATATCTCTTAAACAAGATATTAAGAAACCTTTCTTTTTATGTGCTCAATGTTGAAAATATAGATGATGGGGCTTTTATTGGAAGAAAATAATATTTTGTTCTAATGTTTAAGGTTAACTTCCTTGGGTTGAGATTATTATCTTTTTTTTCTCCTTTTTTTTTTCTTTAACCCATGTGCCAAACGTTGGGCCAATAGCTCTCAAGTCAGTTGACTTTAGGGTATTAAGTGTTAAAACACCTTTTTCGGCTTCATTGCTTAGGTTAGGGAGGCTACGAAACCAAACTTATCTATGTTTTTATTATTTATTTAATTACATGTATTATCTTTTTTTTACAAAGTATATATTATCCCTTTTTCTTAGTTGTTATCTTTAACAAAAAAACATAAATAATGTAATAATCTAATATGCAACCCACAATCATATGTTAAAGTGTGTGTGTGTGTGAAAATGAAGGTGTAAGAATAGTTGTGAAATGAGTATATAAGTATTATCAAATGATAATAATGCCAGAGTTTATAAACCTGAATATTTCAAGAAGTCTTCTGGTAGACCTTGTGACACGACCAAAAGATCGATGTCTTCTCCTAAGTGCAAGAGTGTCGAAGTAATAAATAACCCAACAAGACTGGGGTCAAACCAAAGGAGGTTAATTGTA
>NW_011501300.1:21529-21917 GCF_000495115.2 Populus euphratica | reverse complement strand
ATAGTATAAACTCTTATTATTCAATTAGAAACCACACACAAAGGAGGTTCCAATCAAATTATAAATTGTTAACATGATTATATTAGTGGTTTCAAGTGGTTTCATTATATTAATCTTCCATCTCAAAGTTCTACAATTAACCTCCTTTGGTTTAAATATTTCTCTTGTATGTCCAAAATATCATTAATAACGTTAGAATTGAAACCACTTGAAAACATGAAAGTTGTAGAAAATTGTCTCAGCTTTCTAGAAAAAAAAATGGAGGTCATTTGGACTTCTAGAACTCTAGATATAGGCCAAAAACTGAACAATATTCAGACTGCAAGACATATTTAAACTTCTTTGTTGTTGCTACAATTTGGACTTGAAAATGACCTTTTTAGATCTT
>NW_011501300.1:18711-21469 GCF_000495115.2 Populus euphratica | reverse complement strand
CTATGCCTTCCCTTTCTATCTATATAAAGTAGACCTAAATCCGAGATCTATAACTCCGGATATGAGCTAATTACTTAACAGTGTTCTGGTTTGGACTACACCAGCATCTCTTTTCTAAGTTTGGCCATCTCTTTGTCCTTTCAATTTCAATTCTTAAACTCATCAATCAATCCTTTCATTTATGTGATAAACCTACATTTAAAATGAACATTTACCATAAATTAAAGGTATCTTATATTATTAGATATATTATTATAAAACATGTGATGTGGACCAGCCCAAAAACACTAGCAAGGACCCAATACATGTTCCAAATGGTCCAATGACTCGGTCCAAGACCAAGGCATTGAAAGAGGCATTGAATGCATTGGTTTTGGATGTTTCAACCAAGTCAAAATTGAAAGGTCCATTAGAGTATCAAAAGGAGACCCTAGTACATCTTATCCATGTGCAAGAGGGGTCCAACATAACCTTATTTGGGCCATGAAGTGATGACAGCAAAGGAAACAAAAGAATCCTTCTACAACTTGGAAACAACATGGGTGGCTACCTTTTCCTTTTGTTTCTAGGATTAAGGGGCTGCATGGAAGACTATAAATAAGCCTTGAATCAGTTCTATAATATTTTACTTCCTTCTCTTCTTCTCATGATAAAACATGGATTTAATATTATAGGCTTTGTTTTATTTTGTTAGCTACAGCCCAAGGCTTGTTTGGGCTTAATTAATACTTTGTTTTCAGTTAGGATCCTAGGCTTGTTTTGATTAAGTTATGTGCTTTTCAGTTTAGGGTTTTGGGTCAGTTTTACATGGACCTTATTTAAGTCCATATAAGGGGTCTATTAGGGTTAACTTTTCAAGAACTATTTAAACTCATGTAAGCCAAAATTTCAGCAGCTTTTGGATGATAATTACTTCTGAATCTTTTTTTTTTCAGTTTTAACGTGTGAGAGTGATTCTTGCATTCTTCAGTTCTTGAACAAACTGAATCTGACTTATCGAAGATTAACTGGCTTTGTGGCGTCATTCTACTCAATCCAATAGTGTTAGTGCCTTGGGGCAGGTTTCCATTGTGTCACACTCCTATTAGACCTATTTCGGCTTTCCAGGATCAAATTGTAATCAGTAGGAGGAGGAATGGGGAACGACCCGGTCAGACCTAGGGGGAGATGAAAGTCTTAATGAGGAGACGATTTGTGCCAAACCACTATTATAGAGACTTATATTTGAAGCTCCAAGCTCTGAATCAAGGTTATAAGATTACTAGATGAATATCACAAAGAGATGGTGATGACAATGATTCGGGCCAATGTTGTTGAGGATAGAGAAGCCACTATGGCTAGGTTTTTTAATGGGTCAAATCAGGACATTGCTAATGTGGTTGAGCTATAACACTATGTGGAACTAGAGGACATGGTTCACATGGCTACGAAGATGGAGAGATAACTTTGGAAGGGACATGCTCGACCAGCGTTTAATTCGAGCTCTTCATCATCTTGGAAGCTGAATCTAAAGAGAGAGGATACTGTTCGGCCAAGATCCTTTGTTCCTTCTAGAACTAAACTACCAAAGGCTAAAGTTGATGTTCCTACTGATGCCAAAGGTAAATCTGAAACTCAACCTAAACGTACCCGTGATGTTAAATGTTTCAAGTGTCAAGGACATGGATATTATGCTTCAGAGTGTCCAAACAAGAGAATCATGATGATTAGAGATAATGGTGATATGGAATCTGAAAGTGACACATCTGATTGTGAAGGCATGCTACCATTGGAGGATAGTGATGGGGATGAGTTAGCATTACTAGTTGGAGAGTCCTTGGTTATAAGAGAGAGTCCTTGGTTATAAGACAAACACTTCAGGTTTAGGTAAAGGAAGATGAAATTAATCAATAAAGGGAGAACATCTTACATATGCATTGTTATGTACAAAGCAAAGTGTGTGGTTTAATTATAGATAGTGGAAGCTGTGTTAATGTTTGTAGTACCACCCTTGTTAGTAAACTGAATTTGTGTACTGTTAAGCATGCTAAACCATATAAATTACTATAGCTGAATGATAGTGGTGAAATGAAAGTGACTAAACAGGTTGTGGTTCCATTTTCTATTGGGAAATATGTTGATGAAGTTCTGTGCGACGTGGTACCAATATAAGCAAGTCACATGTTGGGGAGACCATGATAATATGATAGGAAGGTAATTCATGATCAGCTTAAAAATAGGTATACCATTATAAAAAATGATAAAACCATCACTCTTGTACCTTTTACACCTAAATAGGTGTATGATGATCAAATAAAGCTAAAAAGTGAGTAGGAAGCAATGGGAAGAGAAAATCAAGGTAAGGAATAAAGGAAGAGAAGATCATCAGATTCAGCTAGAATCCAAACCACTACAACCCATTCGGCCACCCATCCAAACACAAAAACTATTCGACCATAACTCAAAAACACCCAAATCTAGCCAAGAGTAGAGGTAAAATAAAAGGACTGAAGAAAGTCAAGAAGGGTGATGATAATTGTGTGGAAAAACTAAAAAAACAACCTGATTTTAATGCTAGAGAGGGTGAGGTCAGATCTATATTTTTCACAAACAAGCCAATGATTTTACCTATGTATAAAGAGACTTACTTTAATACTAATGATCTTGATCATATTGTGCCTAGTGTTGCTATTTCTTTGTTGTAGGAGTTTGATGATGTGTTCCCTGACGATACTCTTAGCGGATTACCACCATTAAGAGGGATAGAGCATTAGATTGT
>NW_011501300.1:18025-18435 GCF_000495115.2 Populus euphratica | reverse complement strand
TTGGGTTTAAATGGGGGGAGGAACAAGAATTGGCTTTTGTTCTTTTGAAAGATAAATTATGTTCTGCACCTGTTTTGGCTTTACCTGACTTTACGAAAACATTTGAAATAGAATGTGATGCATCTGGAATGGGACTAGGTGCTGTTTTGATGTAGGATCGGAGACCTATTGCATATTTTAGTGAGAAGTTAAGTGGAGCGACCTTGAACTATCCCACTTACAACAAAGAACTCTATGCATTGGTAAGAGCACTTGAGACATGGCAAGATTACTTGTGACCAAAAGAGTTTGTAATCCATTCAGATCATGAGTCCTTGAAACATCTAAAAGGACAAGGTAAGTTAAATAGGAAGCATGCAAAATGGGTTGAATTCATTGAAACTTTTCCTTATGTAATCAAGTATAAGCAA
>NW_011501300.1:16898-17724 GCF_000495115.2 Populus euphratica | reverse complement strand
TGCATGAGCATTTTTATTGGCCAAAGATGAAAAGAGATGTGCAACGAATTTGTGAACAGTGCATTGCTTGTTGAAAGACAAAATCTAGAGTACAACCATATAGGCTATATACACCATTACCACTAATGATCTTGATCATATTGTGCCTAGTATTGCTATTGCTTTGTTGCAAGAGTTTGATGATGTGTTCCCCGACGATACTCCTAGCGGATTACCACCATTGAGGGGGATAGAGCATCAGATTGATTTCATACCCGGAGCTTTAATTCCTAACCGACCAGCCTATAGAAGCAATCCTGAGGAGACGAAGAAGCTTCAAAGGTAAGTTGATGAGCTGATGGAAAAGGCCTACATTCGTGAGAGTATGAGCCCCTGTGTTGTACCCGTGCTACTTGTGCCTAAGAAGGATGGAACATGAAGGATACGTGTTGATTGCCGAGCCATCAACAACATAATAGTAAAGTATAGACACCCCATTCCTAGGCTTGATGACATATTAGATGAGTTACATGGATCCTGTATTTTCTCTAAAATCGACTTGAAAATTGGGTACCATCAAATTAGAATGAAAGAAGGTGATGAGTGGAAAACAACATTTAAGACTAAGCATGGTTTGTATGAATGGTTAGTAATGCCGTTTGGACTTACAAATGCACCTAGTACGTTTATGCGTTTAATGAATCATGTGTTGCATGCATTCATAGGTAAGTTTGTAGTTGTGTATTTTGATGACATTCTAATCTATAGCAAGAACTTAACTAAGCATCTTAATCATTTGCGTAATGTACTTATTGTGTTGCGTAGTGAGAAATTGTATGCTAATCTT
>NW_011501300.1:16625-16748 GCF_000495115.2 Populus euphratica | reverse complement strand
TTTTCATGGGTTAGCTAGTTTTTATAGGTTGTGTGTAAAAGATTTCAGTACAATAGCTGCACCCTTGAATGAAGTTGTCAAAAAGTCAGTTGGGTTTAAATGGGGGGAGGAACAAGAATTGGC
>NW_011501300.1:9312-9427 GCF_000495115.2 Populus euphratica | reverse complement strand
TTGCATTTAAGGGAATTTGAGGAGGTCTGCAACACATATAATAATTCAAATTGTAGCATGGAGACCATCAGATTAAAGCTTTTTCCTTTTTCATTAAAAGATAAAGCTAAAACAT
>NW_011501300.1:7950-8741 GCF_000495115.2 Populus euphratica | reverse complement strand
CCCCCCTCCCCAAAAAAAACAGCCACCGCCGCCGAATCCCAAAATCGCCTCTGTTCTTCATCAAGATCACAGCCTGTTCCGAAAAAAAAACTGTTCAAAAAAATCACTGTTCATCCTCTCCACAAAAAACAGCCACCGCCGCCGAATCCCAAACGACATTGCAGCAACGCCGATCGGAAATTCTGCATCAACGCTGGTCACAACAAGACCCAGTGACAGATTTTCCGACAACAGCCACTCTCCACGCCACCTACAACCACCGAAATCAATTGCTCTGCCACCGCGCCCCAATGTCGTTGCCTTCAACCGTCAGCCACAGGCAGAGCAGCAGGACCGACCAGCGACCACCACCGCCCTCAACAGGCTACAACTAGCCTCGCCTTCAATAATCACGTCGCACCGCCGACAGCAGCAACCAAGGAAACTCGAGAAAGCAATTGCAGCACCGAAGGAGTTTTAGGGAGAAATAATTAACCTAGCCATGTCAGAGCATCCGTGGCACCTGCCACATCATCAGTACTTGCCACATCAGCACGCGCCACATCATCTGCCTCATCAGCATACCTTGCCATGTCAGCTGCCACGTAATCTGACACGACTAAAAGGTTGACGTCTTCTCCCAAGTGCAGGAGTGTCGAAGTAATAAATAACCCGGCAAGACCGGGGTCGAACCACAGGGAGGTTAATTGTACAAATTATAAACAATAATTATAAAATAACAATAACAACAACAAAAATAGTAGTAGTAATAATAATAATAATAATAATAATAATAATAATAATAATAATAA
>NW_011501300.1:3917-7930 GCF_000495115.2 Populus euphratica | reverse complement strand
TAATAATAATAATAATAATAATAATAAAGAAAGAGAAGAAGAAGAAGATGATGATGATGATGAGAACTTTGAGATGAAATATTAATGTATCAATTAAACAATGATAATAACAAATGTCAAGGTTAGAGGTTCCACTAATGGTATATCAAACAAGTATAGTATAAACTCTTATTATTGAATTGGAAACCACACACAAAGGAGGTTCCAATCAGATTATATATTGTTAACATGATTACATTAGTCATCTTATTCGATTAATGCTAATACTTGTAAATCTCGTCAAGCATTCATGATTATAACTTATGTTAACAACAAATCAAGTTCCTTTCATAGCTCAGGTGTCGGTTATACCATACATTATGGGCTATGAAAGTGCCAAGCATTTGTTGTACCAAGTGTTATACAACATAAATCAAGATTAGTTATTTAACAAGCAAAGTATTAAAAAGTGAACAAGATAACAAATATAAAACATGTTAGTATAAAAAATTAAAGTCCATATTAAGTTTATATTATACTTATTCTTACACCATTAGTGTAACCTTTTCACCTTGACATAACTAACTTAGCTAGACATAATAAAAGAAAGAAAAATAGATAAACAAAATAAGAACATAAAAGCTAACTAAGTAAAGGAAAGGAAATGAAAAGCATAAACTTAGTATTAATGAAAGCAAAGCATAAACATTACAAAAAATACAAAGAGAGAAAGGAAGAGCATGATCTTGATCTGGAAACCAAGATGCCTAAATGCATGGCAAATGCCTCCTTTTATAGGCCAAAAATGGGAACTATTGATTTGATGACTAATTGATAAGTGGGTGACCAACTTTTGACTTGGTTACAATCCTTATATTCTCTTGTCTGCCCAAAACGTCATTGATAACGTCAAAATTGGAGCCAGTTGCAAACATGAAAGTTGTAGGAAATTGTCTCAGCTTTCTTGTGTAAAAAATTCAGCTCATTTGGACTTCTAGAACTCCAGATATGGCCAAAATACCGAACAGTGCTCGGGCTGGAAGACAGATTCGGGCTTCTTTGTTGTTGCTACAATTTGGACTTGATAATGGCCTTTTTAGATCTTGGGCTCCATATGAAAGTTGTAGGCCTATGTCTTACCTTTCCATCCATATAAATTGGACCTAAATCTGACGTCTGTAGCTCCAGATATGACCCAATTACCGAATAGTGTTCCAGTTTGGATTGCACCGACATCTCTTCTCTAAGTTTGACCGTCTCTTTATCCTTGCAATTTAAGTTCTTCAAGTCATCAATCAATCCTTTCATTTATGTGATAGGCCTGCATTAAAAATAGACATTTACCACAAATTATAGGTATCTTATATTATTAGATACATTATTATAAAACATATTTTAGTTAAGGAGTTATTGATACTTCAAGTGCAAAATGATGATATAAAACCATGATAAAAATGCACTTTTAAGTACTAATCACACCCCCCAACCAGCTTATTACTAGTCCCTAGTAATCAAAGCTCATCGGCCTCATCAGCATACCTTGCCATGTCAGCTGCCACGTAATCCTTCACCGCCACATCATACGGTCAGAATTTTTATCCATTGAAAATCATCATTCCTGGTATGTTTTTTTTACACTTGTTAACCAGTATTTAGCGTTAATATTATATTTTGTGCTTGCCCATAACCAAATTATATAGCTCACTTTTACATTTAATTACCTTAATTTGGACATTTAATTACCTTAATTTGGAGCTTGTTTAGCATCGAAAATCTGATCCTCTTAATTAATTGTGGAGCTTGGTTAAATCAGTGGGAAAACTGAAACATTGTGTTTGGATTACTTGTGTGCATTTAGAGGACTGACATTATTTGCTTGCGTATTTTCCTGGTTTAATTCGTTATTACTTAGTCTCCAAGATAATAATAATAAAAAATTATTTTAAAAAAAATCTTTATTTATTTATTTTTTATTATTTTTTATTAGCTATAATTTTATTTTGCATTTTACTTGCAAGTGTTATTTTGTGATCTCAATCTCAGGATTAGTTTTTGCATGCATTTACGTAGTGGTCGTCTAGTACACAATCTAGAAGTCATAGCCACCATGGACCCGAACTCTAGTATGTTCTTAGAGATATTCAAGAACAATTACAACTTATGCGAACGGAAATGAGCAACATGTCCAATCAAATTAACAACCTTTCTGGGAGGATGGAGTCCATAGAAACTTTGCAAATAAGACAGTCTAGTGAGAGCGAGCATTCTAGTGACAACCATAGGAATTCTTAAAGACCAATTCCTCGTAGGAACCGCCACCATAACCAACAATAGGGTCACAATGACTTTGATGACCCTCATGATAATGAGCATTCCAATGATTACCATCAAAGACCAGTTCATCCTAGGAACCGTCAATACAACCGCAATCAGGGCCATCATGACTATGATGACCCTAACGAGCGAGTCATGAGGCATATCAAGGTAGAAGCCCTAACTTTTGAGGGTCAACTTGACCCGTGGATTTTTGATAGATGGATCCGTGACATGGATCAATTCTTTGGCTGGTATAATCTATCTGAGAATAGAAGGGTAAGATTTGCAAAGATGAAACTTAATGGAACCGCTCAGCTCTATTGGGAAAGTGTAGAAGAGTCTTTGATTAGGAGAGGTCAACCCCCTATTACTGACTGAGTTGAAATGAAGACTAAGTTAGAAGAAAAGTACTTGCCTCGCTTTTATAGAGGAAATTTTTTGGACTAGTGGAATAACTTGAGGTAAGGAGCAAGTCTGCTAATGAATATATGGCACAATTTGATGAGTATAGGATGAGGTGTGCAGTTAGGGAGGATGAAGTGATGACCCTAAGTAGATTTCAAAAAGGCTTAAACGATGACCTTAGAAGAGAGGTTGTGCTTAGGGGTGTTTCCACCCTTGATGAAGCTTATACCCTAGTACAAAATTATGACTTGGTCATAACAAGCCAATGGACAAGATGTCAGGACACTCGTAATACCCCTTCTAGATCTCAACCTGGTAGTAATAACTCCATATTAGGTGCCCCACCTCGTAAACCCAATCCTTTGATTTCCCAGATACCTATAGAAGACAAGGGTAAGGGTATTTTTCATGAAGCACCTAAAACTTCAAGAATTGAGTGTTTTAAGTGTCAGGGTTTTGGTCATATCTCCTCTAGCTGCCCTAATAAGGCTTTGTTCATCAAGGGGCAAGAGGGTATGGATGAAGAAGATAATTGTGATGATAAGGTATATGAACCCAATCCCGATGATTTTCAAGATCTAAATGATGAGGATGATGAGTCTAACTTGCTAGCATGTGTTAGGTCTATATCCACTCAAATCAAGACTACTAGGTTAGGTGTGGTTAAATGTGCTTTAACACAACCTAAAGGAACTGAGGATTGGAGAAGGATTGTTATTTTTTACACTTACATTAAATGTGGAGATAAAGGGTGTAAGATCATCATAGACAGTGGTAGTTGTATCAATGCAGTTTCCTCGGGTAGTGTATCCCGCTTAGGCTTAAAGTCTGTTCCACATCCTAAACCCTATAATGTATCTTGGGTTAATGATACATTTATAGCAGTCAAAGAGAGATGTCTTTTTCCCATTAAGATTTTTGACTATCATGATGAAATTTGGTGTGATGTCATTCCCATGGATGTAGGACACGTCATTTTGGGTAGGTCTTGGTTATATGATTTGGACGTTACAATCTTTGGACGATCAAATTCTTGTTCATTCACTTTTCAAGGTAAAAAAAATCCAACTTATTGGATTACCCCCAAGGGCTAATGATAATGGTTAGAAGAAGAATAAAGTGAAAGATGGAGGGCTTAACATAATAAGTCCTAAAGAGTTTGATAAGGAGATTTGTAAGGAGTCTGTTGTGTTTGCTGTAGTGGCTAAGAAAATTGTAGAAGACTTTTTAGAGGAGCCACCTGAAGAGGTAAGGGAAGTGTTGAGAGAATTTCTAGATGTTTTCCCTTCTGAACTACAGGATGCTTTACCCCC
>NW_011501300.1:0-2856 GCF_000495115.2 Populus euphratica | reverse complement strand
AGATCTTCTCTAAGATTGACTTGAAGAGTGGATATCATCAGATTAGGATCCGTCTGGGAATGAGTGGAAGACAGCATTTAAGACTAAGGATTGTTTATATGAATGGCTAGTCATGCCTTTTGGCCTTTCCAATGCACCAAGCACTTTTATGAGAGTAATGACACAAGTGCTTTGGCCATTTATGGGAAAGTTCTTGGTGGTATACTTTGATGATATTCTCATTTATAGCAAAACCAAGAAAGAGCATTTCGATCATCTTGTTCAAGTTTGTACCACCCTAAGAAAGGCAAGTTTGTTTGCAAATGTCAAAAAATATTCCTTCTTTACAGATCAAGTGGTCTTTTTAGGGTTTATAGTGTCATGGAGAGGAGTCTCTACTAACCCCCAGAAAGTCCAAGTGATAGTAGATTGGCCTGAACCTAAGACTATTCATGAGGTTCGTAGTTTTCATGGGCTTGCGACTTTCTATCGTCGTTTTATTAAGGGATTTAGCACCATCATGTCGCCTATTACAGATTGTTTGAAACAAGGTGAGTTTAGGTGGAGTAAAGGAGCTAATATGGCATTTAAGGAGGTTAAAAAGAAAATGACGGAGGCCCTAGTAATGTGGCTACCTGATTTTACTAAAGTGTTTGAAGTAGGATGTGATGCTTCGGGGGTCGGTATAGGTGGAGTACTTAGTCAGGAACGTCACCCTGTAGCCTACTTTAGTGAGAAACTTAATGAGGCAAAACAAAAGTACTCAACTTATGATAAGGAGTTTTATGCGGTGGTTCAGGCCTTGCGTTATTGGCATCATTACTTGTTACCACAAGAGTTTGTTCTTTACTCCGACCATGAAGCTCTCCGCTATCTTAACTCCCAAAAGAAGCTTAATCATAGGCATGGTCATTGGGTTGAATATTTGCAAGCATACTCATTTGTTTTGAAACATAAATCTGGAATAAAGAATAAAGCTGCAGATGCTTTGAGTTGTCGGGTAACGCTGCTATCTGTAATAAGTGTTGAAGTCACAGGATTTGAGAGACTTAAAGAGGAGTATGAATCTTGCTCAGAATTTAGAGAAATATACTTGACATTACAGGATGAGAATCACCATGTTATAAATTGTTATCACCTCCAAGATGGATACTTATTTCGGGATAATAAGCTTTGTATCCCAAAAACATCCGTACGTGATTTTTTGATATGGGAGATTCATGCTGGAGGTCTCTCAAGACATTTTGGAAGGAATAAAACCATCGAAGAAGTTGAACGCCAGTTTTTTTGGTCTAGTTTGAAAAGAGATGTCGCTAAATTGGTAGGTCAATGTCGAACTTGCCAACTAGCTAAGCATAGGAAACAAAATACTGGTCTTTACACCCCATTGCCCGTTCCTACTTGCCCTTGGCAAGATGTAAGCATGGATTTTGTGCTTGGGCTTCCACGTACTGCGAAGAAACATGATTCTATTTTTGTGGTTGTCGACCGTTTCTCTAAGATGACCCATTTTATTCCTTGTACTAAGACCACAGATGCTTCCAAAGTTGCAAAACTCTATTTTGATGAGATTGTTAAGTTGTATGGTCTTCCCCAAACCATAGTTTCGGATAGGGATGTTAAATTCACAAGTTATTTCTGGAAAACCCTTTGGCATATGGTGGGAACCAAATTGAAGTTTTCTACTACTTACCACCCCCCAAACTGATGGTCAAACTGAGGTGGTTAACAGGAGTTTGGGCAACCTTTTGAGGTGTCTAGTGAGTGATCATAATCGAAATTGGGATTTGATTCTTCCTACAACCTAGTTTGCCTATAATAGCTCTATCAATAAGTCAATAGGCATGAGTCCCTTCGAAGTTGTACATGGTTACAAGCCTTGGAAACCTTTAGACCTTCTTCCCATATCCCTTCATGCTAGAGTGTCTGAGTCAGCCGAGTCTTTTGCACGTAGAATTCAGGATTTGTATATTGAGATCACTAAACAGATTCAAGCAAGTAATGTGCAATATAAACTTCAAGCTGATTTACATAGACGATATAATGAGTTTAATGTGGGAGACTATGTTATGATACGGATTAGACCTGAGCGGTTTCCTTCGGGAGCTAATCGAAAATTACATGCACGTAGTGCCGGACCTTTCAAAGTGCTACAACGGGTTGGTCCAAATGCTTATGTTCTTGATTTACCACATGATTTTGGCATTAGCTCTACATTTAATATTGAGGATCTAGTTGCATATCACAAACTACTCCCTATTCCAGATGATCCATTTGAGATACCACTTAACTCCCCTTCTGATGATCCTATTGAAACCTCTATCCCTTTCACCTTGACATCAGCACAAAAGGATAATATTGATGCTATTCTGGATGAACAAGTTGTTTTTAACAGGAATGGTGAGGTTCAACGGTTTCTAGTTCGTTGGGTGGGTCAACCTGACTCAGATTGTACTTAGATTACTAGAGATACCTTGCAGCAGCTTGATCCAGATCTTTGGGAATACTATCAGAGTCAGCCAGTACTACACTCAACAGGGTCGAGTTTCTCTAACCCCGGGAGAGTTGGTGGGGACACCAGACCCACACCACAGATTATACGAGTATATGGACGAAGACGGCGTAGGATGGCCCAGCCTGTCACGCTTTGGTTGGGAGACTAAGCCCATTTGGGCTCATTGCATTGTTATTTTATTTATTTAGCCTATTTGGGCCTGCTCATTGTTATTTTATTATTTATGTTAAACAGTTTGATTTGATGGGCCAAGCCCAATAACGAGATGTTTTAGGGTTTACTATTTATATGTTCTTCTGTCATTTTGAGGGGCAGTTTTGATGATTAATGAAAATTTACAGACTTTGCATATCTCCAATCCC
>NW_011501293.1:33888-48310 GCF_000495115.2 Populus euphratica | reverse complement strand
TCTGAGATCTACAACTCCAGATATGACCCAATTACCGAACAGTGTTCTAGTTTGGATTGCACCAACATCTCTTTTCTAAGTTTGGCCATCTTTTTATCCTTTCGATTTCAGTTCTTAAATTCATCAATCAATCCTTTCATTTATATGATAGGCCTGCATTTAAAATGAACATTTACCACAAATTAAAGGTATCTTATATTATTAGATATATTATTATAAAATATGCAGCCTTTCTAACTGAACATGCTAGTGCCATCATCCAGTTTAAGACCCCTCCCAAATACAAAGATCCTGGTTGTCCTACCATTTCATGCATTATTGGAAGTCATAAGATAGATCAAGCTTTGTTGGATTTAGGAGCAAGTGTGAATTTAATACCCTACACTGTTTACGAACAATTAGGTTTAGGAGAAATCAAGCCTACTCGAATCACCCTTCAATTAGCTGATAGGTCAATCAAGATTCCTAGGGGTATCGTTGAGGATGTGTTGGTCCAAGTAGATAAATTCTACTTTCCTGTTGATTTTGTAGTGTTAGACACCGCACCAATTCAAGGTTCTAATGCCCCCATCCCAGTCATCTTAGGGAGACCTTTCCTAGCTACATCCAATGCCTTAATTAACTGTAGGAATGGGGTGATGAAATTGTCTTTTGGGAATATGACTGTGGAGATGAACATATTCAATGTCTCCAAACAAATCGGGGAACATGAGGACATTAGAGAGGTAGATTTCATCCAAACAGTTTGTCAAGAACACTTTGAGAGAGTGTGGATCAAGGATCCATTGGAGAGAACTTTAATTCATGATGAAAGATTTTGTTCTTTGGAATGTGTTGATGAGGAAGTAAGAGAACTTGAGACTTATCTAGATCCAATGCCTATTATGTCAATAGGTCAATGGACCCCATCATTTGAGCCTTTGATTTCACCCCAAGTGAAAGTTGAGGAATCTCTTGTCCAGCCTGATAAACTAGAAAGGAAGCCTTTACCGAGTGATCTTAAGTATGCATTTCTAGGGGAAGATGAATCATATCCTATTGTGATCTCATCAAAACTTAGCATAGAGCAAGAACACAAACTTTTGAGAGTGGTGAGAAAACACAAGAAAGCAATTGGGTGGAAAATTACTGACTTGAAAGGAATTAGCCCTCTTTTATGTACACATAGAATCTATCTTGAAGAAGAGGCTAAATCTGTGAGGCAAATGCAAAGACGATTGAACCCAAACATGAAGGAAGTAGTGAGAGGTGAAGTGCTTAAGCTACTTGATGCAGGTATCATTTACCCTATTGCAAACTCAAAATGGGTTAGTCCAACCCAAGTTGTCCCTAAAAAATCTGGAGTCACGGTAGTGAAGAATGAAAATAATGAGCTGGTACCAACTAGAATCCAAACTGGATGGCGTATGTGCATTGATTATCGTAAATTGAACATGGTGACTAGGAAGGACCATTTTCCGCTTCCATTTTTAGACCAAGTGCTTGAAAGAGTAGCTGGAAGAGCTTTCTATTGTTTTCTGGATGGATACTCAGGTTACAACCAAATTGAGATTTCTTTAGAAGACCAAGAAAAAACCACTTTCACTTGTCCTTTTGGTACCTATGCTTATAGAAGAATGCCTTTTGGTTTGTGTAATGCACCAGCCACTTTTCAAAGGTGTATGATGAGTATCTTTAGTGACATGGTGGAAAATTTTTTGGAAGTTTTCATGGATGATTTTTCAGTTTATGGGGATTCTTATGAGTTGTGTCTAATGAATCTAGAAAAAGTTCTTGAAAGGTGTGAAGAGAGCAATCTTGTACTCAATTGGGAGAAGTGTCATTTTATGGTGACACATGGCATTGTTTTAGGTCACATTGTCTCTTCAAAAGGGATAGAGGTAGATAAGTCAAAAGTGGAAGTCATTCAAAAATTAACTACCCCTAAGACTGTGAAAGATGTGAGATCTTTTTTAGGACATGCTGGTTTTTATCGAAGATTCATTCATTCTTTTAGTACCATTGCCAAACCATTGTGTAACTTGTTGTCACAAGATGTCCCATTTGATTGGACATCAAAATGTCAAGAAGCTTTTGAAAAGCTTAAAGGGTTGTTGACAACTGCACCAATCATGCAAGCTCCTGATTGGTCTTTACCATTTGAACTGATGTGTGATGCTAGTGATTTTGCGGTTGGGGCTGTTTTAGGGCAAAGAAAAGACAAGAAACCTCATGTCATATATTATGCTAGCAAGACTTTGAATGATGCTCAATTGAATTACACTACAACTGAAAAAGAACTCTTAGCTGTGGTCTTTGCATTAGACAAGTTTAGGTCTTATTTGGTTGGATCTCTTGTTATTGTTTTCACTGATCATGCAGCATTGAAATATTTGCTCACAAAACAAGATGCCAAACCACGTTTGATTCGATGGATCCTCCTACTCCAAGAGTTTAACATTGAAATTCGAGATAAAAAGGGAGTAGAGAATGTAGTAGCTGATCATTTGTCTCGTCTTTCAAGCTATAAGACCATAATTGATGAATCTCCAATAAATGAACTCTTTGCTGATGAAAATTTATTTTGTGCAGGTACTGTCTCTTACATTGGTTCTCCATGGTATGCTGACATAGCAAATTACCTAGCCACAAGTCAGATTCCTTCTCATTGGTCTAAACTTGACAAACAAAAATTCTTGCGCAATGTGCGCACCTTTTTTTGGGATGACCCCTACCTATTTAAATATTGTCCTGACCAAATTATTAGGCGGTGCATCCCTGATCATGAAATTCCAAGGGTCATTAATTTTTGTCATGCATTAGCCTGTGGTGGGCATTTCTCTTCCAAGAAAACCATTGCCAAAATCTTGCAGTGTGGTTTTTATTGGCCTACCATGTTTAAAGATGTTCATGCCTTCTGTGTTGCATGTGACCGATGCCAACGACTAGGTAGCCTCACTAGGCGTAACATGATGCCCCTTAACCCCATCCTTGTTTTGGAAATATTTGATTGTTGGGGGATTGATTTCATGGGACCTTTTCCAAGTTCATTTGGTTACCAATTCATCCTTGTAGCTGTTGATTATGTGTCTAAATGGGTGGAGGCCATTGCATCTCGAACCAATGACCATCGAGTTGTGGTCAAATTCTTGAAAGAAAATATTTTCTCTCGTTTTGGCATGCCCCGGGCTATGATTAGTGATGGGGGAAAACATTTTTGTAACAAGCCCGTTGGGATTTTGATGAGAAAATATGGTGTAATTCACAAGGTCAGTACCCCCTATCACCCACAGACTAGTGGCCAAGCTGAGTTGGCAAATAGGGAGATCAAGAACATTTTAGAGAAAACAGTCAATCCAAACCGTAAAGATTGGTCCCTACGACTAGTTGATGCTTTGTGGGCATATCGCACTGCTTATAAGACCTCTTTAGGAATGTCTCCTTATAGGCTAGTTTATGGAAAGCCTTGTCATCTCCCTGTTGAGATTGAGCACCGTGCATATTGGGCCATTCGGCAATTCAATGACAATGAAAATGAGGTTGGCAAAAATAGAAAGCTTCAATTGGATGAATTAGAGGAGCTAAGAAATGATGCATTTGAAAATGCAAAAATTTCAAAACATAAGATGAAAACTTTGCATGATAAACATATTCTTAGAAAATCCTTTCATGTTGGTCAAAAGGTTCTCTTGTATAATTCACGATTACATCTCTTTCCTGGGAAGTTGAGGACAAAATGGATTGGTCCATTTGTGATTAAATCCATCTCTGAGCATGGTGCATTTGAGGTAGAAAATCCCAAGAATGGAAATATTTTCAAAGTAAATGGTCATCGATTGAAACTTTATCTTGAAAATGTTGTGGCTGAAGTTGAGACATTGGATCTTGAAGATCCAATACCATTGTAGTATCAAAAGTAATGAGTTTTTATTTTTATTTTTATTTTCATTTTCATTTTTTTCTTCTTTCTTCCATCTCTTATATTTTCTTGTTCATGCATTCGGGACAATGCATTATTTTAAGTTGGGGGGTGTGAGGTTCTTTATTTTCAAAAAAAAAAAACATCAATGTTTTCTTTTAGTTGTGATATGCAGGTTAAAAAAAAATCAAGCAAGAAGTCAGCTCATGCCCAATTCAATCAGACATTCATCCTTGAAAACAGAAGGGGAGTAACAATTTTCTAATCTTTATACTTTTCTTCTCTTTCTCTTTTACATTGAGGATAATGTAAAACTTAATTTTAGATATTTCATTATGTTGAATGCTTGAGATAACCATGCTTGTTAAAAAAAAAAAAATACTTGCATTGGTATGTGAATGAGACTTGTTTAGGATCATCATTACCTTTTTGGGTTCATTATTGTGTTGAACATTGCATGCTTTAATTTGGGATAGATAATATCTTATAAAGCAAGATATAGCATACTTTTTTTTAAGATTACTGAAGTACATCTTTCCTTGTAAAAGTTGTGTGAGTTGTGTGAATATGCATGAAAGATGAGTATGATGCTTTACTTGTGATTATCCCTTTTGATCTAGTCCTAAACAAGGTTTAAGTAAATAGAGTAATAATCATTACATAAATAAATAAATAAATAAATGTGTACAAAGTTCTATCTACTCCAATGTTTTGAGTTGCTCAGTAACTAGGGGTATTCATCACAAATGTTTATCTTTACGTCAAACGGCAGCTTGAAATATGAGTATGCAAAGCACTTTAAGTTTGTGACTTTGTGAGTAACCGGGTGCATTCATCACAAATGTTTGTATTCGCGTCAAAAGGGAAGTGACTACTTAAAGACAAAAAATAAATCATATCTTCAAAAAAAAAAAAAACAAAGAAAGAAAAAAAGAAAGAAAAAAAATATATAGATATTTCTCTAGTTTGCTACCTTGTTTGTGTTGGTGAGAAGGGAAGATTACAAGTTGAGTTTTCGTATGAATCAATTATGTTGGTTGCACGATAAATATGACTGAATTTGGAAATTTTGTATGGATGTTTGATTTAGAGAATGTGAGTATGCTTATTTTTCTTTATTTGCTATTGTGTACACTAAGTTAAAGATACCAATGTTTGCATGATAGGTCCTTCAAGTGTGATGAATCGAGCCTAATTATGATTGTTATTATTCTTTTTATTTCAAAGGTTTTATGTTTTGTTTTGCTTGAGGACTAGCAAAATCTAAGTTGGGGGGTGTGATTGTGCATCAAAAGTGTCATTAAGTCTCTTATTTTACATATGTATTTATTGTTTTTATTTGGTTGTTTTTATAATAATTGATGTGTTTTTTAGTAATGAAGTTTGTTTTAATGTTTCGATAGGTTTTTGGAGCTTAAATGAATTAATTCACAAAATTCAACGTCGGAATTCAGAACAAAGAATTGAAGAGACATTTAGTTGAAGATTGAAGCAAATCTTGGTTCAAATAAGTGCTCCAAATTTGTCCCAAAAATCAATTCTATTCCAATTCTAGAAAAGAATATCATATGATTTATTTCAAGCCCAAACTTGCCTTATGTTGTGTGCAAACTTCAACCATTAAACACTCAAGGTTTCAATGTCAATCTTAGCCCAAATAATAAGTACATTTGTATACTTATTTGATGCTCAAATTCAGCCCAAAAATCAGCCCCAAATCAGCCCTAAATCAACCCCAAATCAACCTTCAAATCAACCCAAACACAATCCATGATCTTACATGTCCACACAACAAATAACAATTGATTTATTTTGGGCAATCCATTGATCCAAGAAGGCAAGCACATGGATGGAAAGCTGGAGGGGATATTTTAACATTATTTTGGGTCAAAAAGAAGAAGGAGACACCTCATAAATGAGGAAGAAAAACGTGCACCAAAGTAGTTGTAAAGCTGTCTTGATTTGATTTTTCAGAACACCTTTCGGTGTTTTGCCCATAACTTTTGACTCAGGTGTCCAAATGAGCTGTTCTTTAATGATCTGGAAAGGTGACAGAATTGCCTATAAATATGTCTCTAATAGACTTCTCCAAAAAAAGCTTCTAAGAGGGTCGAATTGCTGTCCAAAGTTAGAGTCAGATTTGTGTCCGAATTTTTTCTGAAATTGTATTGTGTTCTTCTTTATAGATTTCGGTTCTTTAGTTTGTAAAACTTATTTTTTTCAGTTGGATTCAAGTTCTTTCATGTTTATTGAAGTGTTCTTATATATAATCATGGTTGGCTAAACTCTTTCTTGGATCCAAATCAAGGATAATGGTGATTGAGGTGAGTTCTTTAGGATATGAATGAATCTTAATGTTTATCTTCTTATTTTCTTCATGAATGATTTATTATTGTAGTTATTGATATTTCAAGTGCAAAATGATGATATAAAACCTTGATAAAAATACACTTTTAAGTACTAATCAACTTACATAATCCACTTTTGCTAGTGCCACTTGTGCCTGAAAGACCTTTGATCTTGTATTTGATAGTAACTGAGGTAGCAATGGGTTGTGTGTTGGGACAACATGATGAGTCTAGAAGAAAGGAGCAAGCTATCTATTATCTGAGTAAGAAGTTTACCGATTGTGAATCCAGATATACTATGACTGAGAAGCTATGTTGTGCTCTTGTATGGAGTACGAAGCGTCTTCGACAATATATGTTGTATTATACCACCTGGTTGATCTAAAAAATGGATCCTCTTAAATACATCTTTGAGAAACCCTACTTGTCAAGCCGAATAGTAAGATGGCAAGTGATGTTGGCTGAGTATGACATTGTATACAAGACAAGAAAATCTGTAAAATGAAGTGTAATTGCTGATCATTTAGCAGATAATGCTATAAAAAATTATGAGCCTTTGAAATTTGACTTCCCGGATAAGGATGTGTTGATAATAGAAGAAGACAAAGAGAAGAATGATTGGTGGAACATGTATTTTGATGGGGCAGTGAATGTTTCTGGTAATAGAGCAGGGGCTGTAATAATCTCACCTGACAAGAAGCAATATCCCATCTCAGTCAAACTATAATTTGAATGCACTAACAATACTGCTGAATATGAGGCTTGTATCCTTGGATTAGAAGCTGCTTTGGAGATGAAAATAAAGAAGCTTGATGTCTATAGGGATTCAATGTTAATAATTTGTCAAGTGAAAGATGAATGGCAGACCAAGGAAGAAAAACTGATACCATATCAACACTATCTCTCGAAACTGACTAAGGGCTTTGATGAGATAGATTTTACCCACATGGGAAGAGACAAAAACTAGTTTGCTGATGCTTTGACAACCTTAGCTTCTATGGCCAAAACTAATTATAGAATCAGGGTACAACCAATCTGCATTGAGATTAAAAATTTTCCAGCTCATTGTTGTTCAACTGAAGGAGAAATAGATGGGAACCCATGGTTTTATGACATCAAGCAGTTTATCCAATATCAAGAGTATCCCTTTGGGGCATCTAAAGCAGATATGAAGACCTTGAGAAGGTTAGCTCTGGAATTTTACCTGGATGGAGAAATTCTATACAAAAGGTCATTCAATGGAACTTTACTAAGATGTCTAGATGAAATCGAAGCTAAGGTAGCATTGCAAGAAATTCATGAAGGAATTTGTGCAACTCATGTAAGTGGGCATATGATGGCTAGACAATTGCAATGATCAGGGTACTTTTGGATGACCATGGAGAAAGATTGCATCGATTATATCAGGAAATGTCATAAATGTCAAGTGTATAGTGATAAGATAAATGCACCTTCAGCTCCTCTATTTAATATGACTTCACCATGGTCGTTCGCAATGTGGGCAATAGATGTGATTGGGCCAATCAATCCAAAGGCCAGCAATAAACATCAATTTATCTTAGTAGCCATTGATTACTTCACAAAGTGGGTGGAGGCCAACTCTTATGCTCATGTAACTCAAAAGGTGGTCAAGTGTTTCATTGAGAAAGATTTGATTTGCTGGTACGGTTCACCTAAGAAGATAGTGACCGACAACGCCCAAAATTTTAATGGAAAAATGATCACGGAATTGTGCGTGAAGTGGAAAATTAAACATTCAAACTCATCTCCCTACAGACCAAAGATGAATGGTGCTGTCGAAGCTGCAAACAAGAATATCAAAAAGATTATCCAGAAGATAGTAGTCACTTACAAGGATTGGCATGAGATGCTTCCCTTTGCTCTACATGCATATCGCACAGCAGTAAGAACATCTATTGGAGCTACACCTTACTCACTAGTATTTGGGATGGAGGCGGTGATGCCTTTGGAAGTAGAAATTCCATCTTTGAGAGTACTAATAGAATCTGAACTAAAAGAAGCTGAATGGGCTAAAGTGAGATATGAGCAGCTAAACATGATAAGTGAGAAGAGGTTGGCTGTAATTTGTCATCACCAGCTATACCAAAGAAGGATGGCCAAAGCATATGATTGGAAAGTCCGACCAAGAGAATTCAAAGAAGGGGATCTTGTACTAAGAAAAATCTTACCATTGCCAAGTGAAGACCAAAGCAAGTGGGCACCAAACTATGAAGGCCCGTATGTAGTGAAGAAAGCCTTCTCCAGAGGGGCTCTGTTGTTAACTAGGATGGATGGAGATGATTTACCTAGGCCTGTGAACTCTGATTCTGTGAAAAAGTATTATGTATAATGTGTTTCATCCAATCAAAATCAATTAAATGAAGTTTTAGCCAGGAAATTCTCTTGCATATACCTCACCAAAAAGCTTATGCATGATCTCAATGGCTCAACAATTTGATCTTTCAAACTTTTTTATAAGAGAATCCATTCTTCTTAAATGAGGTTTTAAAAGAATTGATTTTGTTTATGATTTCAATGAAATAAATCAATGATTTGTTTAGGATAATGTTCAAAGTAATTCCCTTGAAAAAGATGACCATACAAGTCAAAAACATGCAATTGGAACAACTATCACTCAAATTCTGTCTTGGACCTACATTTTATCAGCATGAATAATGGTTGGTAGTATATTAGCTTGTCATGGACTAGCAAAACATGGTATCTTATAAATCCAAAGCATTACGCTGGATGTGGACAAAGTTTATTGGTTTTAACTGATCTTACTTTAAATGAGGAAAGACCATCTTTGATATTCCTTTCACTTTCTTTAAAATTATCCTTTGCAGTCCCAATTTGAGCTGAGTCTATTTAAAAATTTTTCTTTCATAAGAACCTTAACTAAGATCACACCCTACACTAGGGGGCAAAAAGAAAGAAATGATCATGGAAATCATCTTGAAGGCATGTGAGCTTATGAAGTCTGACAACAAGGAATTCAATAAAAATTCCAAATAATTGAGAGAATTCCCAACAAATATGAGAAAATAAAAAGAAATTCCTAATTTGGAATATTTAGCATCATTATTGTTGTCAAGTTAGCAAAAGAAAAGACTAAGATAAAATAACGATGATCTATAGTTTTTAAACCCTTAAACACTTTTTTGAGCTTATGAAATACTCTTTCTTTTATAACCTTGAGCCATAAAATACATTACATGCCTTTAAAGTCCTTTCTAATCAAGAAAGCAACCTGGATAAATAAACAACATTCTCAAAATATAAGAGACTTTTCCATAAAGAGTCATGGCATAGTAAATAATTACTCATTATTATTCATGCTGTTAAAAGGAGTGTTTCTAAAAATAAAAGGCAATTGTTCTTTTTCTCTCAAAATACATTCAAGTAATCACTTGAACACTTTGAAAACCAAAGTAGAAGGTCATCTCATCACTTACCTTCATCTGAGATTACTTTTACTAAGAGATTTCACACAAATCCCTAGAGTTGCTTGAACATTGTTGTAAATATACATTGGGAGTTTTAGTTTTCAAAAAACAAAAGAGATCTTTTGAAAAAAAAAAGGTTTTCTTTGTAAGAAAAATGAATATATGACACACTAAGAAGTAGTGTTAGAAAATCAGAGATTCTAATGACAACAAGAGCAAAGAAGGAAATGAAATGAGGCAGTTAATTCTTCTAGGGGCAGGGAAGCAATCACCAGAATTCTTCCAGGGGTAGAGAAGCAATCACCAGATTCCTAATGGCACAAAGAAATTTGCTTTCCTAGTGGAAGATACACATGATAAAATTATAGACTTCTTTTAGTATGGGGATGGAAATAGTATGATTATGTAGTTTCTATAAAATGAGATTGTTGACTCTCATAATATGATCAGTTAGACAATATGATAACTGATACATCTTCAAATATGAAAATCCTAGGTGAAGTGGGATAATCCTCATATATTGATCATGTGAATTGGTTAAAGAATCCTCAACAATGGGAATGTTACCAACAACACAACATCGGGTTAGGGAGAAGCTAATGCTTTCAACAAAGTAACCAGTGGAGAAAGAGGTAGTGACTATTGGGAAACTCAAACAAAGTTTATCTTGGAGAACTAAACAACATGGGTCAGCTTGAGTAGATTTGAAAGACGCGTGAATCAAAAGAGCTTACTAAAATTCAAGATCGCCGAACAAGATGAATGGGGGATTTATATTTCAAAAAGGTAAGATGCATTGCATATCATCTAATTGCATAAGCATTGCATATTTGTCTTGTAGATATTTCTTGAAACAAAATTCCCAACGGGATCCAACGAGATTCAGACAAAATTAAGTTCTTCTAATCACATCAAATATGGCAATTTCATAAAAGCAAAATTCATAAATAAAGACAAGAAAGATGGATTTTTATTCATGACAAAAGGTTTAAAAGTACAAATGTTAAATAGTACGAGGACGATTAGGGATATTTTCATCTTGGTGATCAATCAAGCCTTGAAATTCTTCAAATTGTTTATGCATACACTTTATCTCTTCCTCGAATTCGAGGTGTCGTGTGTTAACATAGTCCCTCCAAAAGTCAACACATGTATTCAGCTCTTGGTTTCTCCTCTCTAAGTCGTTTCTGTGACGTCTTTCATCACGGAGTCTATTCCTTAAATTCTCAATCTGATGAAGGAGATCAGAAACCTGAGTATTCAACTCAAGTCTTCTAGCATGAAGACGCTTTGCAACATTCACCAAAGACAAAGTAGCTCTGATACTGAGAGTAAGTGACTGATTCACTACTTCAATATCGCTCCTAGCTACCAGTATTGTTTCATCATGGGGAAGGATCATGTCTCTAGCCACGGCTACAACAGTATCTTCTATTGTAATTGGATGACCATTCACTTCAAAAGTAGTACGCCAAACTACAGGCTCTATTGCAGGAACAAGATTTGGGTTAGTGATTGTGCATCCAAAGTGTCATTAAGTCTCTTATTTTACATATGTATTTATTGTTTCTATTTGGTTTTTTATAATAATTGATGTGCTTTTTAGTAATGAAGTTTGTTTTAATGTTTTAATAGGTTTTTGGAGCTTAAATGAATTAATTCAGAAAATTCAACGTCAGAATTCAGAACAAAGAATTAAAGAGATATTTAGTTGAAGATTGAAGCAAATCTTGGTTTAAATAAGTGCTCCAAATTTGTCCCAAAAATCAATTCTATTCCAATTCTAGAAAAGAATATCATATGATCTATTTCAAGCCCAAACTTGCCTTATGTTGTGTGCAAACTTCAACCATTAAACACTCAAGGTTTCAATGTCAATCTTAGCCCAAATAATAGGTACATTTTTATGCTTATTTGATGCTTAAATTCAGCCCCAAATCAGCCCTAAATCAACCCTAAATCAACCTTCAAATCAGTCCAAACACAATCCATGATCTTACATGTCCACATAATAAATAACAATTGATTTATTTTGGGTAATCCATTGATCCAAAAAGGCAATCACATGGATGGAAAGCTGGAGGGGATATTTTTACATTATTTTGGGTCAAAAAGAAGAAAGAGACAGCTCATAAATGAGGAAGAAAAACGTGCACCAAAGTGGTTGCAAAGTTGTCCTGAATTTATTTTTTAGAACACCTTTTGGTGTTTTGCCCATAACTTTTGACTCAGGTGTCCAAATGAGCTTTTCTTTAATGATCTGGAAAGGTGATAGAATTTCCTATAAATATGTCTCTAATAGACATCTCCAGGGGAGGCTTCTAAGAGGGTCAAATTGCTGTTCAAAGTTAGAGTCAGATTTGTGTCTGAATTTTTTCTGTAATTGTGTTGTGTTCTTCTTTATAGATTTCGGTTCTTTAGTTTGTAAAACTTATTATTTCAGTTTGATTTAAGTTATTTCATGTTTATTGAAGTGTTGTTATATATAATCATGGTTGGCTAATCTTTTTCTTGGATCCAAATCAAGGATGATGGTGATTTAGGTGAGTTCTTTAGGATATGAATGAATTTTAATGTTTATCTTCTCATTTTCTTCATGAATGTTTCATTATTGCAAAGAAATTTTAGAAATCATTTAGGTAATGTTATAATCTTGAATTTTTATGCATAAACTTTAGTTTTGGTATAGAGATTGCTTGATTCAATGTCTTACTTAATATGAAAGTACTTGTTCATTCTTAAGCAATAATCAATCTTCATCTTTCTAAACTTCATTGTAATATCTTTCGATCTAATATCACCATCATTGATATTAGGTTGAGTTATCTTATATATGTTGAAGAAATCACCAATACATCACCATTAAAATTGATTTGGACCAAGACTTACTTTTTCTTGTCATTTAAAATCTATTTACACTTTTTCATTTTTGAAAACAAATCCATCAATTATTTTCAACCAAGTTATTGTTAATTTAATTTCTCTTGAGTTTTTTTTTTTGTTACCTAGCTTAATTTCCAGATCTAGCTCTCTGTGGATATGACCTCGATCTTACAGAGTTAATTGCTACATCGCACACTCATGCACTTGCGAGTTAAAACAAGCCGATCATAAAAAGCGGTCAAGCAGTTAGCATTGGAAGAAGAGGAAGACATGATTAAAGCTTCAAGAGTTGAAAACTTTGAAAGGCTTGAAATACAAGAAGTTGATGATGTCTGTCACCAAATACTACGTGATTTATAAGGATTCTACTCCTACTATTATTTTGAACAGAAGATCAAATCTCAATCATAGATATAAGACTTTCTTAAGAAGCTTTCATCATCTCTGAGATCGATTTACAAATCAGATCTCAACTATAGATACAAGACTTTCCTGAGAAGCTTTCATTATCTCTAAGATTGATTGCAAATCAGATCTCAACCGTAGATATAAGACTTTCTTGAGAAGCTTTCATTATCTTTGAGATCGATTTACAAATCAAATCTCAGCCATACAAATATGACTTCCTTTAGAAGTTTTCATTAACCCTGAAGCTCATAGTGAAATCACTTTCATGTATTTCACAAAATCAATTTGAAAGCACTTTCATGTATTTTAGGAAACCAATAATGAAATCACTTTCATGTATTTCATAAAATCAATCTGAAATCACTTTCATGTATTTCAGAAAACTATTGTTGAAATCACTTTCATGTATTTCACAAAATCAATGATGAAATCACTTTCATGTATTTCATAAAACTAATCTGAAATCACTTTCAAGTATTTTAGGAAACCATTGATGAAATCACTTTCATGTATTTTAGAAAACCAGTGTTGAAATCACTTTCATGTATTTCACTAAACCATTGTTGAAATCACTTTCAGGTATTTCACAAAATCAAGATTGAAAACAATTTCATGTTTTTCAGGTGGGCAGGTCGCCCATAAGAATTAGACCAACTGAAAATATATGTGTTTTTCAACACCTCCATCGTTTTTCTTTACAAAACTTATTATGAAAAGTTAAAAGAAAATGAATTTTCCAATGCCTTTGCACCATAAGCATTGTAAAGAGGGGGCAACTGTTGCAACCCAATTTTGGATTCACTAAGATTTTCTCGAATGTTATTTTATTTTATTATTCAGAACAAAAATAAAAAAAATAAAAAAAAAGTTTAAAATATATTTTCTCGAGTCAACCGCATCTTTTGATCAAAATCAAGTCCACCGGGTCAATACAGGTTAAACCATGTCGATTGGGATAAAAAAATGAGTTTCGACTCAAAACGATCATTTTCGGTCAAAATCGAGTCCACCGGGTCAATACGAGTCCCACCATGTCGACCGGGATGAAAATGAGTTTTGGGTTGTTTCAGGTCAAAATCGTCATTTTCGGTCAAAACCGAGTCCACCGGGTCAATAAAATATATTTTCTCGAGTCAACCGCATCTTTTGATCAAAATTGAGTCCACTAGGTCAATACGGGTTAAACGATGTCGACCGGGATGAAAAATGAGTTTCGGGCCGTTTCGGGTTAAAACCATCATTTTTGGTTAAAACTGAGTCCACCGGGTCAATACGGGTCCCACAATGTTGACTAGGATAAAAAATGAGTTTCACGCTATTTTTGCTCAAAATTGTTATTTTTTATTAAAAAAAACTGGTTTACTGAGTTAAAACCCATATAAAGATTTTTTTGGTAATTAAAATTAATTTTTAGCGGTTGAAAAGGTTTTTCTAATACT
>NW_011501293.1:33282-33847 GCF_000495115.2 Populus euphratica | reverse complement strand
TTTTTAATTTTACCCCTATAAATAAATATTATTATTATATATATAATAAAAAAATAATATAATTTTGTCACAGTAGGCGGAGGCTTTTTGCCGATGGTAGGCGGAGGATTTTTGCCGATAGTAGGCAGTGTAGTTGTATATTGAAAATTTTGCACAATCCGTGATTCATTGTCCTTGTTATTGGCTATAAATAACCAATGAAACTAAGCCAGAGGAGAAAAAAAGAAGAAAAAAAGAGAAATCCAAATTCGAGCGCTTACTATTTACTTACTATTTGTGTTACTATTTTACACTATTTACTTATTTTCTACTTTTTCTTCGCACGAGTAATATATTGATTTAAAAAAAAAAACAATTTGAAAAATACCAAAAATATCCTAACCGTTAGATCTAATAGTGTTTAAATCTGGGCCTTTGATTTTTTAGGATACAATAGGCTTTACTATACCAGATTAAAACCCAAATCCATCTCAGCCTTTAAAATACTCTTCCCTTTGATCATGTTACGTCATGTCATCAGGTGTACCAAACACTCGGTACACTGCGACACACTAGATCATAACTT
>NW_011501293.1:30747-33107 GCF_000495115.2 Populus euphratica | reverse complement strand
TCAGATCTTTCATTTCCGGCAGTTTTAAGCCAGAAAAACACCACAGAAAGGTGAATTGTCCCCTTTAAAGCAAAACCTCGGCCGTTTTACGCGTTTTCACTGCCGAATCTAGCCGGAAAAAGGCCATGACAGAATCGGCCAACTGGAGCTTCAAGTCGACGATTCTCCCTCATCAGCCATCAACGGTCATCAAGACCACCACCATTAGAATCCTCACCCTTAGATCTACCAGAATCAACCCTCTGTTGGCCGGAAAATTTCGCCGCTAATGGTATTTTCATAAATTTCAGAAAAATCCGAGGGTATTTCAATCTTTACCTATACAGTGGCACTCAACTAATTTTTATATATAAATACTTGTAATTTTTTTTGCATGTAAAAAAAAACAAAAGAAAATTAAAATAAATAACAACGCAGGTCCAACACCCATTTTATCAAGTCACCATTCGTGGGTTCAAACCCGATTCTCAAGTATGGATACACATTTCTCAATGATATCAAAATAATTTTTCTTTTATAAAATAAATATTATTTGTCGACACGTCTCTTTTATTTACAAAAAAGGACCGATGTCAAAAATTTAAATACCAATTATGGATTATGTCCATTATTATTTCTTTTGGTAAATCAGACACAACTCTCCTTTTTAGGGACAAACGTCGACATTTTAGACAAAGTCTCCTATTTTTAGGGACCGACGTTAACCATCTTAAAAAATTTGCAAATAAGCTCAAAATATAATAGCATTTGAATCAAATGAAAAACACACAAGTAAGGGTAACCTTTCTCTGAAAGGATGTTTTAAGGGTGGTGTCTACCTTCCCTTAATCATAACTAACCCAGTATCTGAATCTCTAGAACCAGTGTCTAATTTTGGATTTCTAGTTCCCTCAAATTACTAGATGGCGACTCCAATAAAAATCTTTATTCCCCCCAATAAAAAAAAAACTTATTCTTTTTGTTAAACAAACAAACAAAAAAGAGTGGGGTCGTCGCCCAACGTCGTGTAGCGACAAAAGGAATGATTTAAAATGATGAGAAAGAATGATTGAGAATCTTTATTGAAAAAAGTGTTACTTTTTGCATCAAACATGATATTGATATTCAAAACATGGATGATGAGTACAAGCTTCGTAGGTGTTCATAGCGAAAATCTTAAGGGAATACAAACCTTACCATTTTCGTTATGAATTGTTTAACAATGTTATTGACATACAACTTACTAAGTTGAATGATCATTTTACTAAGACGAGCACGAAGTTACTTCTTTGTATGGCATGTTTAAACCCAAGTGACTCGTTCTTTACTTTCAACAAAGAAAAATTTATTTATCTTACTCAGTTTTATCCTAATAAATTCTCTATAGTGGACCTTATGGTACTTGGTGACCAATTTGATATGTATATTATTGATCTATATAGTGATGATGAGTTTTCTCATATTGAAGATATTGCTAGTCTTATAGAGAAAATGGTAAAAACAAAGAAGAATTTAATATTTCTATTTGTATATATGCTTATTAAATTGTCATTACTTCTACCAGTTGCAATTGCTATAGTGGGGAGAGTTTTTCTACTATGTATATTGTTAAGAGTAAATTATAGAGTAGGATGTGAGATAAGTGGATAAATGATAGTTTGGTTGTCTATATTGAGAAGGATATCTTCAATAAGATTGATAATAAAGTTATTATGAAGTGGTTTTAAAATATGAAAACTCGAAAAGAACAATTATAATATAAGTTTTTTTTTTTTTTAAAGTATTTTTAAATTAATTTTATTTGATATGAATTAGTATATATGTTTTGAATTGATTTCTAACGTATATCTATATAATATAGTATTTGTTAGTAAATTTCCCCCTCATTTAAAAAATTCTAGCTCCGCTACTAAATCTAGGGGTGATGTGTCTTTCCCTTATATAATCAGTCTCTTACCTGGACTCTTATAAATTATAGATTTTCTAGTAATTATAATACTAGATAGCGATTCCTGAACTCATAATCATAATTTTATAATTATCCCTAAACCCTCTTTTCAACACACTCTCAGGAGACAGACCTGCTATTTGACGCCTTGTATGCCACAACATCTTTCAACAAGGTCTTTCTTTTCATATAATTTCTCAGAAATATTCCAAATCTCATTAGCACTTGAGCAAGTGACACGACGAAAAGATTGTTGTCTTCTCCCAAGTGCAGGAGTGTGGAAGTAATAAATAACCCGGCAAGACCGGGGTCGAACCACAGGGACGTTAATTGTACAAATTACAAACAACAACAATAGTAACAATAACAACAATAATAATAGTAGCAATAATAATACTAATAATACTAGTAGTAGTAGTAGTAGTAATAATAA
>NW_011501293.1:0-26493 GCF_000495115.2 Populus euphratica | reverse complement strand
AAATTAAAGGTATTTTATATTATTAGATATATTATTACAAAACATATTTTAGTTAAGGAGTTATTGATACTTCAAGTGCAAAATAATGATATAAAACCTTGATAAAAATGCACTTTTAAGTATTAATCAGCAAATAAAAACCTTACTAAAAATATGGTTATCTAGAGAATCTTATAAATTTATGTAGTGCTAATATTCAACCTAAATTGTCTCTTATCATGCTCATGCCAATCATATTTTGACTTAAGATATTTTATCCCATTTACAACTTTATAAGGTTTAATATTATCCCTTTTCTATGTAATATCCCATATCTTAATATCCAATATATATCTAAGGTCACAATAAATATTCTCATCCTAATATTTTAATCACCATGTATAATTATTCTTTTTAAAGAAAGAATCTTGCCGTTTAAGTTCTATGATCTTAACTTTTGATAGTTAAATCATAACAAAGAGCAATTACTCTGGTATCAAATAAAAACACCCCACCCAGTATCCAAGAGAAGGGGTGAATTAAGTATTACAAAAACTAGCCTAACTTTTTATTCTTTCTAAGCTAACTCAAAAACTTAACAACACCCACGGAACACTTTATAATCTCAAGCCACCAAATAAATACATTTAGTGGTTTGACACTAACTACTCACTCTAATCTTTAATTAAAAAAAAATGAAGAAGCTTGGGCCTTTTCTATGACGCACGACCTACTTCCTCACCCTTTATAATCAATTTTTTTTTTCAAAGGTTCAAGATTCAAACCTTCACTTACATGATAATTTTTTTTGTATTAAAATCATAACCTAACCAATCTTTTTGATTATAGGCTCATGATTGAAACTTTAAAGACCTTTCTTATGAGCTCAAGGTAAAAAACTACTGGGTCTCCTTCATGGGATTAAAATCATAACCTAATAAGATGAGACCACACAAAAGTTTACAACTAAAAATCCAAGTGATTATAGTGTCACCTATACTTTAACAATACTTTTAACTTACAAAATACTTTGACAATACTTTTAACTCACAAAATAATTGGTATAATATAAATCACCTACATAGATTTTTTGATGATCATTTACCATCCATTATTCTATTGGAAAATATTTTATTGGTAGAATCAGTTTTTAAATACTGGTTTTATGCAAAATTCTGGTTGTGGCTCTTAGGTACAAAATGACTTTGGAACTGAATAACTACGTCTCGGGAAGATCATTAGCAAAATTGAACTATAGATAGTAATGTTCTTTTTACTAATCTTTGTCTTTAATTTTATCTTTATTTATTTGATTATTTTTGTTAAAGTTGGTGACCCTTAAAGCCGCTGGTCGTAATAGTGTTCTCTCAAGTGAGGTAAATCTGCCACCTTCTTTTAATTTATTGAACTCAGAAGGTCAAAGGGAGACCCGATTCGTTGGAGGGAGTGCAAGGAATCCTCTTGTTTTTGTTTCGGATATATATTATACATTAATGCATTCTTCAACTTTTCGTTTTATTTTCCTTGATATAATTTAACCGAGTATGTCTTGTGCTTTGGAGCTGACGGCGTATCGCGGTCGTCTTTCTAATATAACTAAAATAAAAATAAAAATAAGCAAATAAGATGTGGCCATGCATGCATGCCGATATCATATATATGTACGCATGCATTTGTTATTGAGAACATGGTTAGGTCGAAGGCTCCCTTCTGTATCACAGATTAATGTCGATTACTAGATAATGTAAATATTAACTTAGATTGGCTCTATAAAGCCCGCCCATAGCAGCCTTCGTTATCTCATTATCTCACCTTTTCAGCTCTCTCTCTCTCTCTCTCCAAGAAATACGAAATGGATAAAACACCATCCAACTCTCAGGATGTTGAAATAAGAAAAGGGCCATGGACCCTGGAAGAAGACTTGATCTTAACCAACCACATCGCGAACCACGGTGAAGGTGTATGGAACTCGCTTGCTAAAGATGCAGGTAATCTGTGGCACCGATGATCTCTTCTTTTCCTCTCTGTTTTTCCTTTCTATTTTTTGGGTTAAAATGAGATCGTAATTTTGTAAAGAGTGAAAAAATAAATTATTTAAGATGGGCAACAAGAAAATGGCTTTCTAAAAGACACAAAGATTCAATTATAAAAATTCTCTTTAAAAGAAAAAAAAATGAAAAAGAAAACCAAGAATAGAATGTTTGTAACATAGTGAGAGAAGTTAGCGCCAACAGAGAAACTCGACGTAATGAACGAGGTAATATAGTCCCAGCCACAATAAACTTATGTGATCAGGTATTGTTTCTAATACATCTTATTAATTTTTCTTTTACTAATAATTCATCATTCCAGGTTTTTTTTTTAAAATTTTTTTTTCCTGACGGTCTTTTAAGAGAAACCCTAGTAACAAAGACTATGTTTTTGTTTCATGACCTAATTGTAGGTCTGAAACGTACAGGAAAGAGTTGCCGGCTCCGTTGGCTCAACTACTTGCGGCCCGACCTTCGACGAGGGAATATTACACCTGAAGAACAGCTCTTGATCATGGAACTGCATGCTAAGTGGGGAAACAGGTTAGCTTCATGTTATGATTATTGCCTATGTATAATATTATTAATCATACATAAGCAGAAACAAGAACATAAAATATAATATATATTTTCCTTTCCCACCTTGCTCAAGCAATCAAACAATGTATGAAAGTATTGCATTTATCTTTGTCGACATTGGACGACGAAGAAGAGATTCAATCCCTGATCTCTCAGCTGTCCTTATAATTAAGGAAAGCACAGTTCTTAAAGTCCCTATTCGTACAGACTGCAGTCTTAGCGAGCATGATGAGAAAGATGCAGACAGTAATGCAGCAGGGTCTGTGTTGTTCATAGACAAGAATTTGATTTCAAGCAACATTTTCAGCTTTTGAATCTTTGATGGCTGAAAAAAACCCACCAATTCATTACACTTTTACCATTTGAATCTAAAGAGATTTATTGCTTTTTAAATATTTTCTGCACATCAGTTTTCAATGAACCTATCCTCCATTAACTAGTACATATGACAAATCATCAAATTAATCAGCAACCTAATGTCAAGAAGACACAGGTGTCTGAAGAAGCGTCCCCGTTATTTATCAAATCCCAAAAATAATAACCATAATAGATTTTTTAACGGGAAACAGCTAATTTCTCCTACGATCCTCCACCAAAACTATAAGGAGATTGCGGCTAATTGCGTGCTACCTGCTTGTGGCTGCACGTAAGAAGGATGACGGATCCCTACTCCACTCGGTATAAATTTTGATTTTGATATTCTTATTTTGGCTCAAAAACGCTGCTTTCGGTGAGCCATTTTATCGAGTACATCTAAAAAAAAACCTTTTTCTCCCACATAAACATAATACACAAAGAAAGATCTTTTCCACAAAACAGTCTAAAAAGGGTTCTAAAAATCTATCAGAACCCAATATTACAGCTAGATATTGATAATGGCAGTGGACCCATGTGAGCATCTTGAATGAAATTCATACAAAATTGGCAACAGAAGTTTACATTTATCCTATTTTAAGGTTTTTTATTTCCATGTTGTCACATGGAAAGCCTACCTTTACAGAGAAAGAGAAGTTGTTTTGAATTGATTGACGTAGATATCACCCATATTGTTCTAACTTCTTAATGTTTTTATCATAGTTGTAGTTGTATATACAATTGCAGTAGATACATATGCTACTCAAAACTCTTTCGTATCCTTAAGCATCAACACATATGTGTATAGTTTTTTTCTTTTCTTTTTTCCTTTCCTTGTTAAAAAGTATTAAAAACGACTAAAATTCGTCACCTTCCTTTTGAAGACCAAGATCATCTTTTCATTAACAAATTAAGTTCAAATGTTTTATTTATTTGTTTTTAAATTTCAAAACTAAATAACATGCAGCATTATTTGATATATCTAAAAGAGTTGGGATTTGCTTCCTTCACTCTTCATATAAATAGTAAAATGGCGTTTTTTTTTTAATTCCTCCTTTTTTTTTCTGGCAATTTCCCTCATTTTTAGTTTAACTTTTGTCATTCTTTTTTGAATTTTATTTTTTAATATTTTTTTGATTTTAAATTTACCTTAATAGATTATTTTAGTTTGCTTTTAATAAAATTATTATAATTTCAAACAAATGTCTCAACTTTTAATTTATGTTTAATTTTATAACCGTCTATTTTTATTATTATATATTTAACTAAATAAATAATTTTAAAAAAATAAAGTTTCTAAACCTAGTGAAGTCCATCAATCAGATAAAATATTAGATGAGTTAAATTGTGAAATCTGAATCAATTTAATATGTTAACATCTTAATATTAAAAAAAAAATCTCTTGAATTTTTATTTAAAAAATCAAACCACACATTTTACCTTTTGTTTGAGTTGCTTTTAGATTTACTAAGTTAATTGAATTATATCAGAATAATTTTTAGACAATTTAATTTTAAATCTAGATTAGATAAGAAGTTAAAATGAAAAATTTTAAAATTTATCTATAAGTCAAATTTAACAATAATTCTAAATAGTTTTTTATGACTTGAACAACAAGTGTTTTTACTTTTAATTTTTTTCAATTAAAGTGGCATCTCTATATTATCAAATTACAGATAAATTATGTTTTTGTGCCTTTGAATTACAATTGCCTTTAGCATTGAAGTTGATGATTACTAAAGCCACTTTTGAACGTGTGGTGAATGATTTCCTCCTACAATAACTCCGGACCTCGAAAATTAGCCACGCTGTAAATCTGAAACATGGGGCTGGTAATTATTTACATACAAAATTGTATAATACTTAATTTAAAAATTATAGTCGATTGGAATATTGAATTATCATGGTTTAATTAATTGCGAGATGTTTTGTCTAGTCCCTTAATTAAAAAAATGTGTTGTCCACATGTGGTCCATTCAAATAATCTTAAATTGTCATATGCTCGATATATTAGTGGTCTTGACTCATATATTTTTGTATATCGTGAAATTATATTTTTTTTATACTGGATTATGTGAGATAGTGTGCCTTATATCTAAAAAGTTAGCTTTCAGAATTATCTTGTTCCAATTTCTTTAGCATAAACGTAAGTAAAAATATTTACAGGAATAAGCAAGTACTATGGTAGTTGAAAGTAGCTCGAGATGAAGAGAAGCTTTCAATAAATGGAAGAGAATATGACAAAGTTATGGCATCCTTTTGGAATTACTTTTACTTGTGACATTTTCGAATCGTTCTTATGGCAATTTCTTCCTCACACTTGTGTTGATTTTTATAGCTTTGTTTTCAAATTATTTTCCACAACCATTATAAATCATATATGCGATAATTAGAGGACTGACCAGAAGGAAATTAAGCGTTTTTTCCATCTTTTTCGAAAATTTCATGGCGCATCCAGGTGGTCGAAGATTGCAAAGCATCTTCCAGGGAGGACCGACAACGAAATAAAGAATTACTGGAGAACTAGAATCCAGAAGCACATTAAGCAGGCTGAAACATTTGCTGCACAGGTCAGTTCTGAAACGAATGAACATGGGAGCAATAGCAGCCAAGTTTCCAGCACAACCGAATTAATGGTGTCCAATTATCTGCCATCCTACCAAGGAGACGTGGAGGCCTTTTCAGGAGCGAATATACCTCAAGAACTGAACGAAAATTATTGGAGCATAGAGGATCTGTGGTCCATGCAGCTACTTAATGGCGATTAATTAAGTTTATGGGAACATTTCTGCTATGTCCCAAATGATCCTATTTTGGATCAGTATTATTAGGGTTTGTCTATAGTTGCCACTCGGTTGTATTTTATGTACGCTAAAACTTCTTACGCATCAAAGGCTTGTAATACACACACAAATGTATGAATGTATACAGTATCTTACATATACACACCTTTGCATCCGCTTATTTATGAATAGTCTAAGAAGCTTTTTCTTAATTGATGGAGATAGAAAGCAATTGATTTGGGCAGCAAAGCCAGTCTCCTGGATGGTAGAGCCAGCAGCGGAATGGAATGTATCCACAGTAAAATGGGCGACAAAGCTAGCCCGCTGCATGCAATTGAAATAACTTAAAAAAATTGATTGGTCTTATGAGTTTTATGTTTCAATCAGTGTATTGTCAATGAAAAAACTAAATCCTATGTTTTAAAATGATAGCATGGCAGGAAAGTAATTGTTGAAATAATCCTTGGATTTTTATGATAAAACCCACTTTCTATATATTAGCAGAAATTCTTGAAAATTTAGTTTTGTTGTCTTTGAAAATTATTTTGAGGAGTTTTTGAAATCACCACATCTTTATTTGGGAAAATAGTTTGAAGAGGGGCATCTGATTTAATACCATCTCTTTTGGATTTTGTGGCAACTAAAGCTGCTTTGTCAAACTCAAGATTGCATGGCTTGATATATCAAGACTTATTTCTCCTGCTATGAGGATTTTTCTTTTTATTTTGGTAAATGATGGCATTAATTGTTGAGGCAATAATTGTTCTTACCATGTGATATAACCTTTAGAGAAGCTTTGTCAACAAGTGTTTGGGTATTTTTTGGTGAGTTTGAGCTAGAAGCTGAGGAATTTATTGGAATGGAAGCTTTTGATAAGGAAATTTCATCCTCATTTGAATCCATTTGAGCCCATATTTTAGATTTTTATATGTCTTTTTAGATTGAGGGAAACTTGAAATGAAAAGCATAATGGCTAAAATTGATAATAGAATAGTTTTTCTATGCATCTTTTCAATGCTTGATTCAAAATGACTAAACTACTCATGTCACTTAAATATGTAATTGTTTTAGAATGCCAACATATCCTAACTCAAATGTTTCATTTTAATTATTTTGAAGAACTCTGGATAGGCTATGTGAAGACATTAGAGTTCTTTGACTTAACTATGTGTATTGATTAGACCAAGAAAGATGTTTTTTTTAACCTATCATGTAAAGGTTTGTATATATAGTTTAGATACAAATTTATGACATAGTTAAGGTTTTTCATATGTTATTGTCTTTATCTGTAATTTAATATTGGAATTACAACAAATTGGATTTATTTTTCTATATAGAAATAATTGTTACTTGATGAATATATATATTATAATTAAAGAATGATCAAACTCTGGTTTGGAGTAAACTTAATTTAAATCTAGATACAACAAGATCATTTTCTCATAGAGGTATCTAGTAATATTGCTAGAAGTTTGAAAAGTTGATTTATATTAGAAGAGAAAATTAAAATATCATCCCTATAAATTATGAGAATTTGGAAAAATTTTGAATAAATATTATTCTTAATCATTTAGAATTGTATGGGAGTATTTTTTTAGACCAAATTACAAGCATTATATTCTATTTCTATTGACCAAATGGAACTATGGATATAGTTTTGTATCTATGTTCTTTAATATTTTTTTTAAATTGATATTTGATATAAAAGTTTTTAAAAAAACCTTAGCTTTAGCAAAATGCAGAAGAAAATTCTTTTAGTTTCAAATAGGTAACCGAAACATTTTAAACCTTACTAAGAGGTTTATAATAAATAACATTTTAAAACATTTTCATAGTATAAAATGTTGCACAAATATAAGGAAACCTACTTTATCTAATTATTAATTTGTATAAGAGATCTTGAATTTCTTTTCTATAAAGGTTTCTTGTTCAAAGTTTATTCAGATGGGATGGGATAAGTTTCTTTATTAAATTATTTTTTATATATATTAGATGTACTACATGTTGCTTTCTATGCTATGAAACTATTGATATCCTAGAAAAAGTCAATGATTTGATTTTCTTTTGAATTTTTCGTTTGGTAAGAGGCTGCGCTAGTTTTTATTTTATTTTTCTAAAATAATTTTTTCTTTTAAATGCTATAAATGGGTAGTTTTGGTCATAATCAAATGATTGTTTTCTGCTATTTTTGAATATAAATATCATTTTTGAGTAAATTAAGGTTCCATGACTCTTGATAAAATAGAATTTAAAGTTATTTTGTAAAGCTTTAATAGAGATATCATCTTTGATGACATTAATGAAAGTATCTTATGACATAACCTTTTTTCTAATTTTTTACTATAATAAAAGGAGTTGAAAATCAATTATCTTGACTACTAATTTTCAAATTAGAAAGTTTGAGTTGAATTTTGAGGCTTTGGCTTCTTGTAAGTTTAAGATCTTCTGAGGCTTTTTCAAAGTATTAAATGAAGATTAAAAACTTCTTACATGATATTAAATAAGCACTAGTAATGAAAAAAATTCAACATATATAGTATTAAATAATCAATTCAACCTCAAAATTTAAGTAATCAGTTGAAGTTTTAAGATATAATTTATATTAGTCTGTAATATACTTTATCAAATGAAAGTCATTTGAGTTTTAAATTTATATAGACTCGTACTATATTATGTTTAATTTTTATCAAATAAATAAAGATGATGAGATTTGAATTCGTGACTGCTTGATCATTAAAACTCCTATATCATATCAAAAAATCAATTCAACAAAAAAACTCAAGCTATTAGGTAATGTTTTAAAATATAATTTTATAATTCTCTAATATACAATAATAATTATTTTTATTAACCACTTCTAAGTTGTGGTTTATGTTAATAAAAAGAAGAAATCTTCTTCTGAAAAGCAAGCCTAAGGTTTATCTTCATATATTATTTTTATTTTAGTTTTGCAGGTTTCTCAGAAGAAGAATCATCTAAAGTTTTTTTGAATTATAATTATAAAAAGATTAAATAACATGCAAGGTTAACACGTTTCTCTTATAAAAAGACACAATGAAGTTTTGACAGCGATCATCCATACCTCATATGTTAGACACAGACATTTACCAGATAAACAATGAGTTATACACACAAACTTCAGGGTACAAAACAAAATGTTTTCCACGTAAATGAAGCACTGATTAAATTATATAAGTTTAAGATCATTATTACCTGATCACTAATAAATTTTGTTCTATGTATCTTATATAAAGTCATATTAATATGAAGCTTTGCGCAAATAGTACTCTCAATAGCATTAAAGCTAACGTAGAGAAATATAAGTTTATCTCTTCTAACTCACAAAAAGTTAAAGAAAACGTACCTTTTCACCTAAGTATACTTTTTGCAGTGATATGGTAACCTTAAAACTAGTAGGATTTAGACAAGTTAACCTCGTTTTTTTTTCTTCTTACGAGTATCAGATACATATTCAACACACAATTTAATTAGAGAGAGGGATTGTCCACTATCTTGGTGGAAACGCAATAACATGGGATAAGTGAATGAAGAACAGACGGCCTCTGTTGGTAGATAGCGACTGTGAAAGAAAGGAAGGAAGGAAGGATTGCATAAAATAAAACAAAGTCATTCAACGAATGCATGCATTAAGATTATCCACAAATGAAGTAATTAATATCCACTTTCTATCTATGTATTAGTTAATTCTCTGCCTAAAACTCTAAATCGATATGTAATTTATAACTCCACTTTGGTCGTAATCTGGTGGCTCTATCGATGAAATAGATGAAAGCATTTTTCAGTAGAAAGTTGACACGCATCAATCTACATAAAAACTATTTTTAGCCAATCTCAGCATGGCTGTTGATAAATTCTTTCCCACTTTGATGAATGCCCATGCCAAATTGACGGACGACACTGGCCTATCTTGCCACGGAAGCTAGGATGTCTTCACATGCTCTCTCTAAATTCCTTGCTTGTCCAGCATGTGGCCTTTCTGCGTTTTGTTTCCATATTATCATCGTTATTAATTTGATATTAATTTTTACTACAAACAATGAAGTTAATGACTACCATCTCCCCCCTGTGTATGAGCTCTTATTCCATGGTAAACGGCCATGCAAAATCTATGAACTTAGATTGCCTGTCTATAAGCTTAATGGATCTGTTTTCTTTTTTTCTCCTCTTTCTTTTTTGGTTCATTTTATTCTTTGACTATGTTTTTGGTTGTTCCCATTTGCATAATGAAACTTGAACTCTTTGTACATTAATATATAGCTTTAGTAACCCTAAACTCCACGACTAGCTAGGTAATTCCGGCATGTGCTTTCACCAGAAAAGACTTGGATTATTATTTTAAAGAGGAACAAACAAGAGTTAGGTCTTGCGATGATGACAATCGGACTAGCTTCTCAAGAGTTTGCATCTAAAGAGCACCAGCCCTTAACCACAGAAACAAACTCTTTTCCCAAATTAAGAGTTTTGGGTACAACACCAAGCCACATTTCCTCTGTTTTTGCAGTGCCTTGTATAGATGGGAAAGATGGAAAAGGACGTCAAATAATTGATGCCGAGTGTTTGCTTTACATCACACGAGGAACACCTAATTTTTCTGAGGCACTCTGTTTTTTTTCCCTCGCATGTTAAATGTGAATAAGCCCTTCTTGTGGAAGATGAGGAAAACTCACATCATGGATCGGTTATGAATACTACACGCCAAATTGTTGTCTTGGCCACGTGATTTATATATGTGCTCAAAGCTCGGACTTTCGATGAAGCTACTATTTTTTATTTTTTATTTTAACATCAAAATTTACAACGATGCTGTTTTGAGAATTCTCATCCAATTTATTAATATATATAGGTTCTTCGACTTGGAATCCGATAATTAATGCTGGGCTCTCAAAACAAATTGAAATCTCTAAGCAGCCAAGTTTTGTGAAATTCTTATTGATATCGATCTATATTTATTTTTTGAATTTTTTTATTTAGTTTTAATTATAATTAATAATTATTTTTATATTTATTAAAACAAATAAATTTTATTATATTTAATTGAATGTATGTATGAATTTTTTAATTTATGATTGAGATTTTTTAAATTAAAAAATGTGTTGAAAAGCCATGTATTTATTTTTTTAGTTAAAAAAATAATTCAATCCACAATGACATGCAAGTTAGATGACTAGTTAAAATTAAAAAGTGTGTGTTTATTTATAGTAGCTTTACTATTTGTTTGTATTGCAATTTCTATTGTTCATCAAGAAAGAAAACACTATTGATTATGTCATGTAGCTTTTGCTTTTGTTTAGGAAGAACAAATCACTATTAGCATTGTAGAAAATTGTGTAATCTTTATTGTTCACCATTAAACAAAACACAATTGATTATATAATTTTGTTTTTAATTTTAGGTTTTTATATTTTTTTTTTCAAATTTTTTTTTTTATATGAGTCCTTGAATATTGAAAGAGAAGAAAACAAAGTCACTAAGAAAGGAAGAGAAGAGAGAAAGCTTTGGCAGACCACTAAAAAGCCCAAATTTAGTGTGAATAAAGCTCATTGAAGATTGTTTGACTTTTTAACTATGCCAATAAAAAGTAAATGAGAGCCCGTAAAGTTTTATTTTATTCATTTTGATTTTTTAAAATTTTTTGTAATTATGACATGTTGTTTGGCGTTGCAAATGAAGTTATTGAGGCTCATAGGATATTTTTGGTGAGTTTATATATAAATACAAGTTGAAATTTAGGTTTTAGAGTTCAGAAACTCGAATTCATCTTCAAAGGTGATAAAAAAAAAATGTTCTAATAGATAATAGGTTACTTGTCCATGCAGATAACATGTTGTTGTTCGCTTATTAGAAAATGAAAGCACTCATTTATTAAAAAATAAAAGCACACAGGCCTCGCCTTCTTAACCCAAGTGTCCTGGGGCTTTTCCCCCTTTAAGCTAGTTGCATAGGCTTGATCTTCCAGCCTAACAATGCATGTCAAGTTCTGTTAAAGGCCAAGCATGTTAGCCTTTCATTGAAGCCTAGGAAAGCTTGGGCTTTAGACTATTGACCCATAATAATTTTTTTATTTTTTAATTAAAGGTTTTTTTAAAAAAATAAAATTTTCTTAGATAAAACCATTAAGATAATATTTTAGAAAATTATAAAGCATGTCATAATTTTTAAATAAAATTGTAGTTTTTTTAACTCCCTATTGCGAGGTAATTTGCATCCACGTTCTCGTAACATAAAATAGGAGACGCACTGATACCTTCGATTTAGAAGGCAAGGACGGAAGCGAAATGATTTTAGCAACAACATCAGCGACCATGTAGAATTCGGAGTGCATAGAGAACCTTGCTGGCCGTTTATTGTTTAGCAGACATTTGAACTCGCAAATTTGTTTGCCAATATAAAGAAAGAACCATTACTAGAATATATACACAGTTGCTATTGATAAATCATGAAAAAAATTTATAAAAAAATTATGTTTTATTATAAATTATGATGGCAAAAACATGCGAGATTGAATATAGACCTCATGTATGTGTTTTATTATTCTAGAAAAAACAAGTCTATGGTGAAACAAGGGACTATCCAATGTTTCAGTTAACACAAGAGGAGAGGTAATGTACTAGAAAAATAATGTCAAAAGCAAGAGAAATTGTTTATTGTGTTTCAAAATGTTCACTATGAAAACTTTTTTTTTTATCTAATGACCCAAGATATTTATAGATCCTTATCATATTAGCTCTCTTCGAGATATAGAGAGTTGTACGACAATTGATGGGTGAAAATATTAGTGCCTACTATTGATTATAGTGATTTGCCTTGCTATTGGTGAAGAGATTGATGATTGTTGGTTCCAAAAAGGGGTGATTAGTACTTAAAAGTGTATTTTTATTAAGGTTTTATATCATCATTTTATACTTAAAATATCAATAACTCCTTAACTAAAGCATGTTTTATAACAACGTATCTAATAATATAAAATATCTTTAATTTATGGTAAATATTTATTTTAAAGACAAACCTATCACATAAATAAAAGGATTAATTGATGAGTTTAAATACTGAAATTGAAAGGACAAAGAGATGACCAAATTTAGAAAAAAGATACTAGAATAGTCCAAACTAGAACATTATTTAGTAATTGGATCATATCTGGAACTATAGATCTCGGATTTAAGTTTACTTTATATGAATGGAAAGGTAAGACATAGGCCTACAACTTCCAAGTAGAGTTTTAGATTTAACAAAGTCGTTTTCAGGTTCAAATTGTAGCAATAAAGAAAAAGTCTGAATCCGTCCTACAACCCAAACACTATTCAGTGTTTAGCCCATATCTTGAGTTCTATAAGTCCAAATGACTTTAATTTTTTTTCTTGGAAAGCTGAGAAAAATTTCTAAAACTTTCATGTAGAGGTCTAGCTCAAATTCTGACATTATCAAAGACGTTTTATTCAAACAAGAGAAGATAAGGATTATCACCAAATTAAGAGTTGACCACCCACTCATCAATTAGTCATCAAATCAATAGTTTCTAATTTTTACAATAAAAGGAGGCATTTTCCATGTATTTAGGCATTTTGGTTTTCAGATCAAGATCTCTTGCTTTTTCTCTTTGTATTTTTGTAATGCTTAAGTTTTGGTTTCATTAATATCTTGTTTATGCCTTTTAATTCATTTTCTTTACTTAGTTAACTTTTATCTTATTTATGTTCTTATCTTGTTTATTTATGTTTTTGTCTTTCATTATGTTTAGCTAAGTTTATTACATCAATATAAAAAGGTTACACTAATGGTGCAAGAATAAGTATAGTGTAAACTTAATATCGACCTTAATGTTTGATACTAACATATTTTGTATTTGTTATCTTGTTCATTTTTAATACTTTGCTTATTAAATTATTAATTTATATTTATATTGTATAATACTTGTACAACAAATACTTGACACTTTCATAGCTCAACCGTATTGTATAACATACACCTGTGCTATGAAAGGAATTTAATTTGTTTTTAACATAAGTTATAATCATGAATGCCTGACAATATTTACAAGTATTAGTATTATTCGAATAAAATAACTAATATAATCTTGTTAACAATTTATAATCTGATTGGAACCTCCTTAATTTGTGTGTGATTTCCATTTAAGTAATAAAAGTTTATACTATATTTGTTTGATATACCATTAGTGGATCCTCTAACTTTGATATTTATTGTTATCATTTTTTAATTCTTATATTGATCTTTCATCTCAAAATTCTCATCAACTTTTTCTTTTTTTTTTCTTCTATTATTATTACTATTACTATTATTATTACCACCACCACCACCACCACCACCACCACTACTATTATTATTATTATTAGTAGTAGTAGTAGTAATATTGTTATTATTCTTGTTATTGTTGTTGTTATTTGTTTGTTATTTATAATTTATATTATTAATCTTCCTGTTGTTTGAACCTGGTCTTACCGGGTTATTTATTATTTTGAAACTCCTGCATTTAGGAGAAGACATCAATCTTTGGATCGTATCAAGGAACTTATTAGGAAGAAATAAATATTGATGAGAAAGGAGGCTCTTGTTTTTTTTATAGTATGATGTAGATTGCATAGAAAAATTTGATGTCATTTACATTATGTTATTGATTAAAAGTGTGGTGCCAAACTTGCATAAAAGTATTGATGCTAATAGAGTATTTGTTAGTAAAGCATAATAAATTTTATATGCATGGACAGGACATAAAAATATTCAAGTGTATAGAAATTTGACAACTCATGAGATGAAAAGTTATGATAGAGAAAAAAATATCAGACTACTAGAAAAGCTTTTATTTTATTTTCCTTTTAGTGTGTAATGCACACACAAAAGAGTGGGTTGCACTGCCACCTTTGGGCAATGCATATGGTTTAACTCTAACCATAGATGGTGGTCTACTAAGATGTAAACTTTTAATAAATTTATCTTGTCAAGATATTTTTTAAAAGGTGTACAATTAGAGCTCATGAAAACCTTTATCAATATACTATTTAGATATTACAATATTTATTTCGAAGGCTGAATTTGGCCTAAAAAAATAGAGCAATGACCACTTTACTATATATGTTACACAATTGTCCATCGGTTTATCTTCCTTACATAAAAGTTGTAAAAGGAATTTGTAAGAATAGAGGCTAGTTTGCTAGTGTGTAACTTGTATTCTACAACAAGTCCTTAATATACTTGCTCAATGTGATTAATAAATCAAGGAGTTAATATTGTCTTAATCTTGAAAAATAGTAATACAAGTCCACCAAATCCCTGATGCTGAACTTTTAGCCTAAGAAGGCTAACTTGTAATAGAATGTCAATTTATCCTTTTTTTTATATCATCTATGTAAGCAAGAACAAAGATTTTGACCAAACCTTTATCCTCAAAATTCTCATCAACTTTTTCTTTTTTTTTTCTTCTATTATTATTACTATTACTATTATTATTACCACCACCACCACCACCACCACCACCACTACTATTATTATTATTATTAGTAGTAGTAGTAGTAATATTGTTATTATTCTTGTTATTGTTGTTGTTATTTGTTTGTTATTTATAATTTATATTATTAATCTTCATGTTGTTTGAACCTGGTCTTACCGGGTTATTTATTATTTTGAAACTCCTGCATTTAGGAGAAGACATCAATCTTTGGATCGTATCAAGGAACTTATTAGGAAGAAATAAATATTGATGAGAAAGGAGGCTCTTGTTTTTTTTATAGTATGATGTAGATTGCATAGAAAAATTTGATGTCATTTACATTATGTTATTGATTAAAAGTGTGGTGCCAAACTTGCATAAAAGTATTGATGCTAATAGAGTATTTGTTAGTAAAGCATAATAAATTTTATGTGCATGGACAGGACATAAAAATATTCAAGTGTATGGAAATTTGACAACTCATGAAATGAAAAGTTATGATAGAGAAAAAAATATGAGACTACTAGAAAAGCTTTTTTTTTTAATTTCCTTTTAGTGTGTAATGCACATACAAAAGAGTGGGTTGCACTGCCACCTTTTGGCAATGCATATGGTTTAACTCTAACCATAGATGGTGGTATACTAAGATGTAAACTTTTAATAAATTAATCTTGTCAAGATATTTTTCAAAAGGTGTACAATTAGAGCTCATGAAAACCTTTATCAATATACCATTTAGATATCATAATATTTATTTTGAAGGCTGAATTTGGCCTATAAAAAATAGAACAATAACCACTTTACTATATACATTACACAATTTTCCATCAATTTATCTTCCTTACATAAAAGTTGTAAAAGGAATTCATAAGAATAGAGGCTAGTTTGCTAGTGTGTAACTTGTATTCTACAACATGTCCTTAATATACTTGCTTAATATGATTAATAAATCAAGGAGTTAATATTGTCTTAATCTTGAAAAATAGTAATGTAAGTCCACCAAATCCCCGATGCTGAACTTTTAGCCTAATTAGGCTAACTTGTCTTTAATAGAATGTCAATTTATCCTCTTTTTTTTTTTATATCATCTATGTAAGCAAGAATAAAGATTTTGACCGAACCTTTATTGTATGATAAAGAGTAAAGTATCCATTTAGATTCATGAAATTCTTGCTCATTTTAAAGATGGGCAGGCGATATGGCTAGATATGACTTTTTGATACAAAAAGATAATGACTTAAATGAATAATTTGAGCAAGCAATGCCATGTTGTAACTTGTGTTAACAATACAAGACATGTTGATGACTTAGATTACTATCCTCCCAAAATATATGCATATAGCAATTGCCATAACAATCTTAACATTATTGGCTTGATCATAGGCTTAAGACAAAGTTGGAAAAACTTCAAATGGCTTTAAATCCTTATATAACTGATTGATGGGCATTGTAAATTGAGTCATTAAAAGTAATTATTGAACTAAGGGACTCTATAAGCACTTGTAAAACAAGTCTCTTGATAAGTTAAGAGATCATTTGATGTATAAATTACCACTTGTAAAACAAGTCTCTTGATAAGTTAAGAGATCATTTGATGTATAAATTACCACTTGTAAAACAAGTCTCTTGATAAGTTAAGAGATCATTTGATGTATAAATTACCACTTGTAAAACAAGTCTCTTGATAAGTTAAGGGATCGTCTAATGTATAAATTAGCACTGGTGTAGGTTGAGGAAAACTTGTAAGGCTATATGTGACAAATCTGAACTTATAAAACACAATTGTTTAGCATGAGGATGGTTTTTGTTAAAAAAAGTATAGTCTTATTTCTTTAGAATTTATTTTCTTCTTTTTGCTAGTTTCTTTATCTCATAAGTTTGAGGGTTTGATTTATATTTTTAGTGTTATTAAGTTTTTCCCTTTATGACTATTTTGGCTATGCCTTTGCTGCAAACATGACTTTTTTTTCCTCCTTCATCATGAATCTTAATGATTTGAAACCGAAGACTTTCCATTGTAATAGATTCATGTCCTTTAGAAACTTTTAAATATGAATTTGATAGCAATAGACATGTGAAGAATTCTAGGATTTTGTCTACTACATTCTTTATTTGTTTTGAAACATCGAAGTCATTCCCTCTAAGAAAGATTAAGGTATAGTTATTTAGCCATCATTTAGTTTTAATAAATCATTTCCAGTAGCATAAATTATCATATTTAAAATTATCCCAAGGTTGCATAGTGCATGGATATCTATAATTGATGCATAAATATAGGCTGTAAAGTTCTTAAATTATGTTAATAGCAACCCAGTTTCTTTTTTCATTTGAATAGGTATAGTTATTTAGCCATCATTTAGTTTAAATAAATCATTTCCAGTAGCATAAATTATGTTAATAGCAACCCAATTTCTTTTTTCATTTGAAGATTGCTCATATAATCTCTCAGTCAAGTTCATGTTCTTTTTGTTAAAAAGAAAAAAAACAAAGAGCAATCAAAATTACTTTGTTTCTAATTCATGTGCATGAGAAAACACACTTTCAATAGCTTAGTTTCCTAATGTTTTTATAGGCAAAATCATGTCTTAAATTTGCATTTTTTTTCACTCTCGTCATAACTCATTATTGGGCTCTTCTCCAAAATTTATCTTTTTCCTAACAAATTAATAAATAAAAAGCAATAATAATAAGAAAACTGACAACTTGATAAAACTAGATCAATGAAGGTTTTAGATATATAGAAGAATCAAGCTAAAATTTTGGATGGAATTATAAACGTGATTATACCATATTGTACCGAAGACTAAAGAGATAATACAAATTCAAAGTAAAACTAAATGATTATCAAACAAGTTTGCATAAAAAATTAAGTGCAAGGACTTGATTAGATTTTTAATAGGCCAATTTAATTTAATTATAGGTCAATTTAAAAGTTTAATTATGTTTAAAAATTAATTTGGTAAAATTAAATGATTTAATTAGGTGCAAAGATTTAATTATACTTTTAATGGGTTATATTAATCTTATTAGAAAGTTTAATTGATGAAAAATTAAGTTTGAGAGCCTAATTTAGGCTTAATAAAAAATATTATAATTTTAAAGAACCAAAATTAATTTTTGCAAAGTTAATTGATTGAAATCAGAGACAAAATTGCAAGAAAATTTAAAGTTCAAGGTCAATTAAGTGTTAGATTAAAGAGATTCATAACCAAAGAACTTTATGAAAAAGATGTTAAACTTAAAGGATTCAATTCGTTTGAAAACAGAGGTGAAGTTGAAGTAATTTGAAAGTTTAATAGTCAATTGAGAGTCAATTCGCATAACTCCAAAACCAATGATCAAAATGACAAAGACGTTGAAATCTATAGTTGGTATTAGAATTCGGCAAGGGTAAAATCGTATAAAATTAAAAGTTGAAAGTCAATTAGGGATGAAATTAAAAAAATCAAAGTCAAAGGACTAAATTGAACTTTATTTAAATTCGTAATTAAAATCTTAAGAAAATCAAAATGGCACCGTTTCACTTAAATGAAACAAAGAGTTTTGACTAAAACGATTTACTTTCGTATAAAATGATGTCATTTTGACCAGCATAGAAAAAAAAAAGATACCAGACGACCCAAAAGGCTGCTTAGATGACAACTTTTCTAACGCATTTAATGCTTCTTCTTTTCACTAAAAAAATACATTGTTATAATGTCCTAGCATTGTACTATACCTTAGCGTAATTCATGCTAGCTGTTTACCCCTACATTAGTTGTGGCGTCACCCTAAAGAGGCTAACATGATCAACTTTTAGCAATTGATTTATATTTTTCAATTTCATGTAGTTGATTCACTTGGTAACCTTGTGCAACATATGAAATCCCTAACTTCTTTGGAATTGTCATCTCAAAAACTGAATTTGCATTCATAATTTTAAGGGTACAAAGATCTTCATCTCGATTTCCCACATCTCTTTTACTTTTATAGTCACTAGCCTTTGATGTAAATATGATGTCATAACTCCTACATTATGAATCCAAAGCCATACTAATTGTATGTTATAGGAATGTCAAGTATCGATTACATATAGGGTGACTTGAAGCTGCCATGTCCTAATGAGCAAGTCTACATCAATGTTATTGATCACTTGCCTTAGCGAACTATTATAAGCCCTTACCATCATACTACTGATATATATATATATATATAGATATATATATATATATATAATGCATAAATTAGTAAAAAGTCTAAGATGTGCCTTGAAAGTATATTAAAAGTTAAGTCATTATCTATCAATACTTTGGCTATGATATAATGTTAGCATTTAATAATAACATGCAAAAACTTGTGAAGTTTAGTACCTTTTAAACCTAGTTTATATTTTGAAAAATACAGGTAGTTGGTGGCCTAGATTATTCACATCAGATTCTTTATGGAATTGGATATAATATACTTTATTTAAAACCTTTGAAAGGATGTATTAATGTGGTTCTAAAATTAAGATAAAAGAGTGTAAGGATATCTGAGCTGGATTTTATTTTGTTGGTTAACTATATTATAGTCACTATGTTTTATCAATTTGAGAAACTCAGTGGCCTTTGCATTGCTTATTAGCTTATTAATTTCATCATCCTTGGCAAACTTTTCTACTTCCTCTTCTTGTATCTCTCCTTTTCATTCTAACTTTTCTATAATAAGATACCTTCCGCCTCTTATCAAAACCCTAACCATACTATGCATGATAGGGTGTGATTCCTTATTTTAAGTGGTATATCCATAATTATATTGTAAAAAATGATAGTTACTAAGTTCTATAAATTGACAAAAATAGAATAATTCTTAAAGATTTATTCTCTATTGGTTGGTATCCACATGCCTCTACTTTATCAATATTTACTTCTTAGAAAGATTACATTTCTATCTCATTCTTAACCTTACCATTCTCAACTTAAAGTATATATAGGATCATCATGGTCTTAACTTCATTATAAAGTTCATCATAATTATCAATATTATTCCCTAACTTATTATAGAATTTACAATACTCATTAGGGTTACCAATAACCTATATTTTTGGAGTATGTCGTAAGGTAATTTACATGGAATAGTGTAAATTTCAAAATAATTAGCTATGGTTAGGAAAATATTATTTGTGTTATTATAAAATAATTTGTTTAGATTATTAGTTTATCCAAAATTAGATGAAGAATTAGTCAAGTTTACCTTTTAGGATATGATATGGGTATTTATGTAATTATCTAATGTATTTGGATAAATTATATAAAAAACTCAAACAGAAGATAAATAAAAGTTATTCAAAGATAGCTATCAAGAAATGTTTTTATGAAACATAAATAGTAGTCTGTTAAGAATATACAAACTATGAAGCTTGAAGATAATATTCTTATTCTTTTTACATGGATGTGTATATAAGAAATGATAATCTGAAGCATTGACAAGGGAGAGAGACACTGAATAAAGAAGCACTTACAATGGAGTACGAGTGTCTAACAAGATAAGGAGTTATACTAAGTTTTATAGCATATACTTTTGATACATGAGTTGAGTGTGAAGAAAATTCTTAAGGAGAATTGCGCACTAATGAGTTGGAGAACCTTTAAATTCCAGGAAGAATTCTTTTGTCAAGTATTAGCAACTGGATGTTTTAGTCAGGATAATAATAGTTTGAAGATCATCAGCTATTCTAGTAAGTTATTACATTAGAAGACAAAACAAAGTATTTGTTTTGACAAGAAAGGTCATATAGTTACAAAGGGTTTATAGTTATAAATATTCCTCTCATAATCTTCTAAACTAATGAAAGTTGTTATCCTAGGCTTAACTGCCGTAAAAGGGTTTTTTTTTTAATCTTTTAAAGAGTTTTTCAAAAAAATTCCCTTTGTAGCCAAAAAACTTGTTCATTTAATTTTATTTTTGTTGTATTTATATTTATTTGGTTACTGATCAATGGTTATAAAGTGCTAGCATATTGTTTCTTAACATACATGAAATAAAATAAGGACTAATAAGTGATATCAGACAGGTTTATTTATTCTAAAATGAGATTGTTTTTGCTAATGAACATGTCAATACTAACTTCACCATCGCAATTCAATAAAGGGAACTATGGCTAATGGAAGGTTAGGATGAAAGCTTTCTTCAAATTATTAGATAAGAAAAATGTCTAATATTTAGTTGAGCGTGAATAGATTAAGCTTGAAACTCCTTTCAATGATTAAACCAAAGACGAATTCATTGATTGAAATTAGAATAATAAATGCTTGAATATTATATTCATGACAATATCTCTTAATGAATTTAAAAGAATCTTTATGTGTTGAATAGCCAAGGAAGCATGACATACTTTTGAAGTTACTCACGAGGGAACCAAGATGATAAAATTACATATTACAAATACTAACCTCAAGATTTAAGGAGATATGAATGCTAGAAGATGAATCATTTACTAATTTCTATGCAGAACTTAATGAAATTGTAAATTTCATGTTCAATCTAGAAAAAAAATGAAGGGATCACGAATTATAGGAAAGATTCCAAAATCCTTGTCTGAAAGATTTTGTCTAAAGGCAACAACCATAGAATCTAGACATGATATGTGATAGGGTTTGTAACATCCCACATCGAGAGAAGAGTGTCCAGAGCCAGGGCTTATTAAGGCAATGGGTACCTAACCTTGTAAAATGTGTTTTGGGGCCTGTGGACTGTCAAAAAAAAATCATGTGACGTGGAAGCCGGGTTAGGTTGAGCCAAAGCGAACAATATTCTGCAAGGAGGAGTGGGTCAAGCCTTACATATGGTATCAGAGTTGATGACAACTCGTTCTTAACATGGGGGGAATTGTAACATTTTACATCGAGAGAAGAGTATCCAGAGTCAGGGCTTATTAAGGCAATGAATACCTAACCTTGTAGAACGCGTTTTAGAGCTTGTGGGTTGCCAAAAACAAAACCATGAAGTGTGGAAGCCAGGTTGGGCTAAGTCAAAACGGATAATATTCTGCAAGGAGAAGTAGGTCGGGCCTTACAGGGTTGGTCAAACCTTTTTGTCTTTCTTATTTACACACATGTATGAAGTACTATAAACTTTCCTAATTAATAAAGGAAAAAAAAGTAGTTCAGAATTTAATATCAAACTTTTATGGGTGGGAATGCAATCATAATTTAGTTAGAAGGCAATATATGACTGAACATAGGACTGCTAATTTACCTTGGGGTAGTGTCTTGCTAACAATAGTGATTACAAAAAACCAAAGTTCCAAAACTTCTTTCTTAGCCATCATTGAGGAAACTAGAATTAGATAGAATAAAAATTAACAATAATAAAACTTGCTTGTCATTTAGGTTTTATTAGTTTCAAAACTCTCATAAAAGATAAAATATGACTTAAATTATTACACATATGATTAGTACTTAAAAGTGCATTTTTATCAAGGTTTTATATCATCATTTTGTACCTGAAGTATCAATAACTCCTTAACTAAAGCATGTTTTATACTAACATATATAATAATATAAGATACCTTTAATTTATGGTAAATGTTCATTTTAAATGCAAGCCTATCACATAAATGAAAGGATTGATTGATGAGTTTAAGAACTAAAATTAAAAGGACAAAGAGATGGTCAAACTTATAAAAGAGATACCGATGCAGTTCAAACTGGAACACTGTTTGGTAATTGAGTCATATATGGAGCTGTAGATCTTAGATTTAGGTTTGCTTTATATGGATGGAAAGATAAGACATGGGCCTAAAACTTTCATAGGACCCCAAGATTTAATAAGACCATTTTCAAGTCCAAACTGTAGCAACAATGAAGAAGTCTGAATCTGTCCTGCAGCCAAAACACTATTTAGTGTTTGGCCCATATCTAGAGTTTCAGAAGTCCAAATGACCTCTATTTCTTTTTCTGGAAATATGAGACAATTTCCTACAACTTTCTTGTTTTCAAGTGGTTCTAATTCTGATATTTTCAATGACATTTTGAGCAGACAAGAGAAGATAAGGATTGTCACCAAGTCAAGAGTTGGTCACTCACTCATCAATTAGTCATTAAATCAATAGTTCCTAATTTTGGCCTATAAAAGGAGACATTTTCCATTCATTTAGGCATCTTGGTTTTCATATCAAAATCATGCTCTTGCTTTTTCTCTTTGTATTTTTTGTAATGTTTATACTTTGCTTTCATTAGTATCAAGTTTATGTCTTTTATTTCTTTTCCTTTACTTAATTAACTTTTATCTTATTTATGTTCTTATTTTGTTTATTTATTTTTCTATCTCTCATTATGTCTAGCTAAGTTTATTATGCCAAGGTGAAAAGGTTACACTAATGGTGTAATAATAAGTATAGTGTAAACTTAATATGGACTTTAATGTTTGATACTAACATGTTTTGTATTTGTTATCTTGTTCACTCTTTAATATTTTGCTTGTTAAATGACTAATCTTGATATATGTTGTATAACACTTGGTACAACAAATGCTTAGCACTTTCATAGCACAAACTGTATGGCATAACTGACACATGTGCTATGAAAGGAACTTGATTTGTTGTTAACATAAGTTACAATCATGAATGTCTGACAAGATTTACAAGTATTAGTATTAATTGAATAAGATAACTAATGTAATCATGTTAACAATTTATAATCTGATTGGAATCTCCCTTGTGTGTGGTTTCCAATTGAATAATAAGAGTTTATACTATACTTGTCTGACATACCATTAGTGGATCCTCTAACCTTGACATTTGTTGTTATCATTATTTAATCTTTACGTTAATCTTCCATTTCAAAGTTCTCATCAACTTCTTCTTCTTCTTCTTATTCTTCTTTATTATTATTATTACTACTACTACTACTACTATTATTATTGTTATTGTTATTGTTATTGTTATCGTTATTGTTATTATTACTTGATTAGTACTTAAAAGTGCATTTTTATCAAGGTTTTATATCACCATTTTGTACTCGAAGTATCAATAACTCCTTAACTAAAGCATGTTTTATAATAATATATCTAATAATACAAGATACCTTTAATTTATGGTAAATGTTCATTTTAAATGCAGGCCAATCACATAAATGAAAGGATTGATTGATGAATTTAAGAACTGAAATTGAAAGGACAAAGAGATGGCCAAACTTAGAAAAGAGATGTCGGTGCAGTCCAAACCAGAATACTATTTGGTAATTGGGTCATATCTGAAGCTGTAGATCTCAGATTTAGGTCTACTTAATATGGATGGAAAGGTAAGACATAGGCCTATAACTTTCATATGGAGCCCAAGATCTAAAAAGGTCGTTTTCAAGTCCAAATTGTAGCAACAACAAAGAAGTCTGAATCTGTCTTCTAGCCCGAGCATTGTTCAGTGTTTGACCTATATCAGGAGTTCTAGAAGTCCAAATGACCTAAAGTTTTTACATAAGAAAGCTGAGACAATTTCCTGCAACTTTTATGTTTTCAAGTGGCTCCAATTTTGACGTTATCAATGATGTTTTGGGCAGACAAAAGAAGATAAAGATTATTACCAAGTCAAGAGTTGGTCACCCACTCATTAATTAGTCATCAAATCAATAGTTCCTAATTTTGGCCTATAAAAGGAGGCATTTTCTATGCATTTAGACATCTTGGTTTCCAGATCAAGATCATGCTCTTGCTTTCTCTCTTTGTATTTTTTGTAATGTTTATACTTTGCTTTTATTAATACCAAGTTTATGCCTTTCATTTCCTTTCATTCACTAAGGTAATTTTTATCTTATTTATGTTCTTATTTTGTTTATTTATTTTTCTTTCTCTCATTATGTCTAGCTAAGTTTATTATGTCAAGGTGAAAAGGTTACACTAATGGTGTAATAATAAGTATAGTGTAAACTCAATATGGACTTTAATGTTTGATACTAACATGTTTTGTATTTGTTATCTTGTTCACTCTTTAATACTTTTCTTGTTAAATGACTAATCTTAATTTATGTTGTATAACACTTGGTACAACAAATGCTTGGCTCTTAATAGCCCATACTAGATTGTATAACTAACACCTAAGTTATGAAAGAAACTTAATTTGTTGTTAACATAAGTTATAAGCATGGATGCCTGATAATATTTACAAGTATTAGCATTAATCGAATAAGATGACTAATGTAATCATGTTAACAATCTATAATCTAATTGGAACCTCCTTTATGTGTGGTTTCCAATTGAATAATAAGATTTTATACTATACTTGTTTGACATACCATTAATGGATCCTCTAACCTTGATATTTCTTATTATCATTGTTTAATCCTTACATTAATATTCAATCTCAAAGTTCTCATCATCATCATCTTCTTCTCCTTCTTTTTCTTTATTATTATTATTATTAGTACTACTACTACTACTATTATTATTATTGTTATTATTATTATTGTTGTTGTTGTATTATTGTTATTTATAATTTGTACAATTAACCTCTCTGTGGTCGACCACGGTCTTGCCGGGTTATTTATTACTTCAACACTCCTGCACTTGGTAGAAGACATTAATCTTTTCGTCATGTCAAGTTTTTGACGTCGTTGCTGGGGAGGTAAGTTCTTGTATAAATTATAGTATTTATTTTATTTTTTCTTTTCACATTTCTTGTATATAACTTTGTTTCTTGTCTCTTGTTTCTTCTTCTTTTATTTTCTTTTTTCTTTTATTTTATTCCTACACGTGCATCAGAGTGTGGTCACGTACATCAAGTGGTAGACTTTGTAGGGTATCCTTATCATTTTCAGAAAATATGATCGAAGAAGATAATCAATCACTTCATAATGAGAATAATTGTGTTAGAACACTTAGAGACCATATGAATACCACAAGAACAAGTGCACCATCATGCATAGTTTTTCCTCCTAATGCATCTCATTTTAATTTTAAACCAGATATTATTCAACTTTTAGCTTCTTTTCATGGATTAGAATTGGAAAATCCATGCTTGCATTTAAGGGAATATGAGAAGGTTTGCAACACATATAATGATTCAAATTGTAGAATGAACACCATCAGATTAATGCTTTCCCCTTTTTCATTAAAAGATAAAGCTAAAACATAGCTATAAGATTTAAGACCAGGATCCATTTGTGCTTGGGATGAAATGCAACAGTAATTTTTAAAGAAGTTTTTCCCATCACATAGAACAAACTCTTTCAAAAGAAAAATCACTACTTTCATTCAAAAACCAGGAGAAACATTTTACCAATCTTGGGATAGGTATCGAGACTTGCTTAATACTTGCCCTCATCATGGTTTTGAAACATGGAGATTGGTTTCA